>NW_027397099.1:7963448-8110941 GCF_003265705.2 Callorhinus ursinus
AAAAAAAAAAAAAAAAGGGCATCCAAATAGACAAAGAAGAGGTGAAACTCTCACTTTTTGCAGATGATATGATACTTTATGTGGAAAGCCCAAAGACTCCACCCCAAAACTGCTAGAACTCATACAGGAATTCAGTAATGTGGCAGGATATAAAATCAATGCAGAGAAATCAGTTGCATTTCTATACACAAGACAGAGGAAAGAGAAATTAAGGAGTCATTCCCATTTACAATTGCACCCAAACATAAGACACCTAGGAATAAATTTAACCAAAGTGGCAAAAGATGTATACTCAGAGAACTATATAATACTGATGAAAGAAATTGAATAAGACACAAAGAAATGGAAAAATATTCCATGCTCATTGATTGGAAGAAAATATATTGTTAAAATGTGTATGCTACCTAGAGCAATCTACACGTTTAATATGATCCCTATCGAAATACCATCAACTTTTTTCAACGAAATGGAACGAATAATCCTAAAATTTGTGTGGAACCAGAAAAGACCCCGAATAGCCAGAGGAATGTTGAAAAAGCAAAGCAAAGCTGGTGGCATCAGAATTCCGGACTTCCAGCTCCATTACAAAGCTGTCATCATCAAAACAGTATGGTACTGGCACAAAAACAGACACATAGATCAATGGAACAGAATCGAGAGCCCAGAAATGGACCTTCAACTCTATGGTCAACTAATCTTTGACAAAGCAGGAAGGAATGTCCAAAGGAAAAATAAAAAAGTCTCTTCAACAAACAGTGTTGGGGAAATTGGACAGCCACATGCCGAAGAATGAAACGACCATTTCCTTACACCACACACAAAAAATAGACTCAAAATGGATGAAAGACCTAAGTGTGAGACAGAAATCCATCAAAATCTTTGAGAACACAGGCAGCAACCTCTTTGACCTCAGCCACAGCAACTTCTTCCTAGAAACATTGCCAAATGCAAGGGAAGCAAGGGCAAAAATGAACTATTGGGACTTCATCAAAATAAAAAGCTTTTGCAGAGCAAAGGAAACAATCCACAAAACCAAAAGACAACCGACAGAATGGGAGAAGATATTTGCAAAGGACATATCAGATAAAGGGTTAGTATCCAAAATCTATAAAGAACTTATCAAACTCAACACCCAAACAACTAATCCAGTGAAGAAATGGGCAGAACACACGAACAGACATTTCTGCAAAGAAGACATCCAAATGGCCAACAGAGACTTGAAAAAGTGTTCAACATCACTCGGCATCAGGGAAATCCAAATCGAAACCTCAATGAGATACCACCTCACACCAGTCAGAATGGCTAAAATTAACAAGTCAGGAAATGACAGATGGTGGTGGGGATGCGGAGTAAGGGGAACTCTCCTACACTGTTGGTGGGAATGCAAGCTGGTGCAGCCACTCTGGAAAACAGTATGGACGTTCCTCCAAAAGTTGAAAATAGAGCTACTGTATGACCCAGCCATTGCACTACGGCGTATTTACTTGAAAGATACAAATGTAGTGATCCAAATGGGCACATGCACCCCAATGTTTATAGCAACAATGTCCACCATAGCCAAACTATGGACAGAGCCTAGATGTCCATCAACAGATGAATGGATAAAGAAGAGGTGGTATATATGTACAATGGATTATGCAGCCATCAAAAAGGGGAAATCTTGCCATTTGCAATGACATAGATGGAACTAGAGGGTATCATGCTAAGCGAAATAAGTCAATCATAGAAAGACAAGTATCATATGATCTCACTGATATGAGGAATTTGAGAAACAAGACAGAGGATCATAAGGGAAGGGAGGGGAAAAATGAAACAAGATGATACCAGAGAGGGAGACTAAACATAAGAGACTCTTAATCTCAGGAAACTAACTGAGGGTTCCTGGATTGGAGGGGGGTGGGAGGGATGTGGTGGCTGGGTGATGGACATTGGGGAGTGTAGGTACTATAGTGAGTGCTGTGAATTATGTAAGACTGATGAATCACAGACCTGTACCCCTGAAAAAAATAATACATTATATGTTAATAAAAAAAATTAAAAACAAAAGAAAATACTAGCAAAGTGAACACAGCAGCACATTTTAAAGAATTATACCTCTCAAACCCTGCCCACAACAGGCAAAGAGAGCCACTAAAGATGACTGGACTGAAGGCAAATGTGGCTCAACCACAATAGTAGGGCATATGGAAAACACATAGGTGACACAACTGAAGCTCCATGTTCAGGTGAACTGGGGAAATTTCAGTGCAGGGCACTACAGGACCTCTTCTTCATAAGGCCACTACTTTTAACAGGAGACACAGCTTAGCTTCCTAACACATCGAAACAGACACGGAGAGTTAAACAAAATGAGGAGACAAAGGAATACGTCTCAAATAAAAGAACAAGACAAAAATCATAGCAAAAGAGCTAAATGTAATGGACATAAGTAATATGCCTGATAGAGAATTTAAAGTCATCATAATGATACTCACTGGACTTGGAGAAAGAGGGGAGGACCTCTAGTGAGACCTTCAACAAAGAGAAAACCTAAGAAAAAAAAATCAGAGATGAACTTGATAACCAGAATTAAAAATTAGAATAGTAGACTAGAGGAAGCAGAAGAATGGATCAGCAACCTGGAGGACACAGTAACGAAAATCAGTCAGGCTGAACAAGAAACAGAAATAGCGTAATGAATGAAAATAGACTAGGGGAACTCAGCAACACCATCAAGTGTAATAACATACGTAGGATCCCAGAAGGATCTAGCAAACTCTAAGAGAGCAAGAAAGGAACAGAGAACTTCAAAAACAACCATAAAACAAGTAACAAAATGGCAGTAAGTATATAACTATCAATAATTACTTTGAATATAAGTGGACTAAATGCTCTGGTCAAAAGACAGAGGGTCACAGAATGGATAAAAAAGCAAGACCCATCTATATCCTGCCTACAAGAGACTCATTTCAGCCCTAAAGACACATGCAGATTGAAAGTAAAGGGATGGAATAGCCTTAATCATTCAAATGGAATTGAAAAGAAAGCCAGGGTAGCAATACTTCTATCAGACAAAATAGACTTCAAGCAAAGACTGTAAGAACAGACAAGGATGGCACTATATAATCAGAAATGGAACAGTCCAACAGGAAGATATAATAATTATAAATATTTACACACCCAATATGGGAGCACTCAAATATATAAAGCAGCTAATACCAAACATAAAGGGCATAACTATTAGTGATACAATAATAGTAGGGGACGTTAACATCTCACTTACATCAATGGATATATTATCACAACAGAAAATCAACAAGGAAACAGGGGCTTTGTATGACACATTGGACCAGATGGATCTAACCGATATATTGAGAACATTCCATCCTAAAATAGCCAAATACACGTTCTTTTCAAGTGCACATGGAACATGCTCCAGAATAGATCACATATAAGCCCACAAAACAAGGCTCGATAAATTCAGAAGTTTGAAGTCACATATTTAGTTTTTCCAACCACAATTCTATGAAACTAGAAATCAACAACAAAAAAATCTGGAAAGAACACAAATGAATGGAGGTTAAATAACGTGCTACTAAACAATGAATGGGTCAACCAAAAAATCAAGGAGGAAATAAAAAAAAAATACAGAGAGCTAAATGCAAGTGAAAACACAATGGTCCTAAATCTTTGGAATGCAGCAAAAACTGTTCTAAGAGGTATGTTTATAGCAATACAGGTCTATCTCAAGAAAGCAAGACAAATCTCAGATAACCTAACCTTGCACCTAAAGGAGCTATTAAAAGAACAAAACCCTAGCCAGTAGAAGGGAGAACCAAATGATTAAAGCAGAAATAAATGAAATAGAAACCAAAAAAAAACAAAACAAAAAAATACAAAAACCCCATAGAACAGATGAAACCAGGAGTTGGTTCATTGAAAAGGGCAACCAAATTGATAACTGTTTGCCAGACTGAGAGAGAAAGAGACACAGACACACAGAGAGACATAGAGGCAGAGAAGACTCAACCAAGATCAGAAATGAAAGTGAGAAAGAACTGATGCCACAGAAATACAGAGGATTATAAGAGAGTATTATGAAAAATTATATGCCAACAAATTGGACAACAGGAAGAAATAGCTAAGTGCCTAGACACATATAACCTTCCAAACTGAAGCAGGAAGAAACAGGAAATTTGTACAGACCTATTACCAGCAATGAAATTGAAATAGTAATCCAAAACACTCCCAACAAACAAAAGTCCAGGACCAGAGAGCCTCACAAGTGAATTCTACCAAACATTTAAAGAAGAGTTAATACCTATTCTTCTCAAACTATTCCAAAAAACAGAAGAGAAAGGACTCATTCTCTAAGGCCAGCATTACCCTTATATCAAAATCAGTACTATTGGATATTCTAGCCATAGCAATCCGACAATAAGTAAAAGGCATCCAAATTGGTTAGGAAGATAAAACTTTCCCTATTTGCAGATGACATTCTATTCTACATCGAAAACCCTGAAGAGTCCAGCAAAAAAACTACTAGACCTGATAAATGAATTTGGTAAAAGTCACAGTATACAAAAATCAATATAAATCCATCAGAAATCTGTTGCATTTCCTAACACTAATAAAGTAGCAGAAAGAGAAATTAAGAAAACAACCCCATTTACAGTTGCACCAAAAATAATAAAATACCTACAAATCAACTTAACCATGGAGGTAAAAGACCTGTGAAAACTATAAAACTGATGAAAGAAATTGAAGAGGACACAAACAAATGCAAAGATTCCATGCTCACGGGTCAGAAGAATATTGTTGAAGTGTCCATGCCACCCAAAGCCTTCTAGAGATTCAATGCTCCTATTAAAATACCAACAACATTTTTCACAGAACCAGAGCAAACAATCCTAAAATTTGTTTGGAACCACAAAAGACAAAATGCCGAAGCAATATTTAAGGAGAAAAACAAAACTGGAGATATCATAATCCTACGTATCAAGATATACTACAAATCTGTGGTAATCAAAACACTATGGTACCGGTACAAAAACAGACAGATCAATGGAACAGAATAGAGAGCCCAGAAACCCACCCATGATTATATCATTAATTAATCTTCGACAAAAGAGGCAAGAAATGCAATGGGGTAAAGATTGTTTGTTCAACAAATGGTGTTGGGAGAAATGCAAAAGAATGAAATTGGACCACTTTCTTACACCATACACAATAATAAACTCAGAATGTATTAAGGACGTACATTTGAGACTTGAAACCATATAAATCCTAGAAGAGAGCACAGGCAATAATTTCTCTAACATCAACCACAGCAACATCTTTCTAAATAGGTCTCCAAATGCAAGGGGAACAAAAGCAAAAATAAAACTATCGGGACTAAATCAAAACAGAAAGCTTCCACACAGCAGAGCATACAATCAAGAAATCCACAAGACTCCCAACCTACTGAATGGGAGAAGATATTTGCAAGGGACATACCTGATAAAGGCTTGGTAATCAAAATATATAAAGAACTTTTAAAACAACACCCAAAATCCCCAAATAATACAGTTAAAAAATGGGCATTAGACATTGAGACTTTTCTCCAAAAAAGACACACAGATGGCCAACAGATACATGAAGAGATGCTCAATATCACTAATCATCAGGGAAATGCAAATAAAAACCACAATGAGGTTATCACTTCACACGTGTCAGAATGGCTAAAATTAAAAATGAGAAACAAGTGTTGGCAAAGATGTCGGAAAAAAATGAACTCTCGTGCACTGTTGGTGGGAATGCAAACTGGTACAGCCACTGTGGAAAATGGTATGGAAGTTCCTGAAAAAGTGAAAAATACAATTACCATATGATCCAGTAATTCCACTACTGGACATTTAGCTGAAGAATACAAAAACACCAATTAAAGATATATGCACCCCTATGTTCATTGCAGCATTATTTACAATAGCCAAATTATGGAAGCAGCCCAAGAGTCCATCACAGATGAATGGATAAAGGAGATGTTGTATATAAATACAATGGAATATTACTCAGCCATAAGGAAGGACAAAATCTTGCCATTTGCAACAATATGGAAGGATTTAGAGTATAATGTTAAGTGAAATAAATCAGAGAAAGACAAATACCACATGATTTCATTTGTATGTGCAATTTATTTTTTTAAACATTTTATTTATTTATTTATTTGACAGAGAAGAGTGAGAGCACAAGTGCAGGGCGGGGGAGGGGGGCGGTGGCAGCAGCAGAGGGAGAGGGAGAAGCAGGCTCCCAGCTAAGCAGGCAGCCCAGTGTGGGGCTCAATCCCAGGACCCTGGGATCATGACCTGAGCTGAAGGCAGACACTTAACCGACTGAGCCACCCAGACGCCCCTGGTATGTGCAATTTAGAAACAAAACGAATAAAAAGATTGACAAACTGAACAGGATGATGGTTACCAGGGGAAAGGTGGGTGGGGACATGGGTAAAATAGGTGAAGGGGGATTAGGAGTACACTTACGATGATGAGCACTGAGTAATATATAGAATTGTTGAATCATTATATTGTACACTTGAAACCAATAAGTATACTGGAATTAAAATAACATTTGAAAAATAAAAATAAGTAAAAAGATTATACTCCATGATCAAGTGGGATTTGTCCCTGGGAATCAGAGATGGTTCAACCTATGTGAATATATATGGAATAATTCACAGTAATAGAATGAAAGATAAAAGTCATATGATCAAGTCAATAGATGCAGAAAAAGCATTTGACAAAATACAAGTCTTTCATGATAAACTCTCAACAAATTAGGTGTAGAAGGAAAAAACTTCCACATAATAAAGGCCATACATACATAACAAGCCCACAACTAAAATTATACTCAATGGTGAAAATTGTAAAGCTTTCCTACTATGATCAAGAAGACAAGGGTGCCCACTCTTACCACTTGAGTACCACACAGTACTCAAGAAAAAGAAATAAAGATATCAAACTTAGAAGAAGTAAAATTGTCTTTTTACAGATACATAATTTTATATACAGAAAATCCAGAAGACCCCCAATTACTGTTAAACCTAATCAACAAATTCAGTAAATTTGCAGCACGCAAAATTAACATAAAAATCAGTGTTTTTATACATTTATAATGAATTATCTGAAAAAAATCCCATTTACATTATCTAAAATACTTAAGCAGTAAAAGATCTCTACACTGAAAACTCTAAGACATTGATGAAAGAAACTGAGAATGACACAAATACATGCAAAGATCTTGTGTTCATGGATTAGAAAAATTATATTGTTAAAATGTCCATAGTACCCAAAGCCATCTATAGATTCATTGTAATCCCCATCAAGATTCCAAAGGCATTTTTTTACATAAGTAGAAAAAACAATCACAAAATTTGTGCGGGTACACAAAGGACCCTGAATAGCCACATCAATATTGAGAAAGAAGTCAATGCTGGAGGCACCACACTTTTTGATTTCAAACTATATTATAAAGCTGTAGCAATCAAAACAGCATGGTACTGGAATAAAAATTAACACACAGACCAATGGAACAGAATCAAGAGCCCAGATATAAACCTATGCATATACAGTTAACTGATATTTAACAAGGGAGTCAAGAGTATTCAAAGGAGAAAAGACCATGTCTTCAATAAATGGTGCTGAGAAAGTTGGATATTCACATGTAAATTAATGTAACTAGACTCACTAGACTCATCTTCCAGCACCTACAAACATTCACTCAAAATATAATAAAGAC
Organism: Callorhinus ursinus; assembly: GCF_003265705.2. NCBI lineage: Eukaryota > Metazoa > Chordata > Mammalia > Carnivora > Otariidae > Callorhinus > Callorhinus ursinus. The sequence goes on from NW_027397099.1 coordinate 7,971,201, forward strand.
TTAAATATAAGACCTGAAACCATAAAACTCTAAGAAAACAGGGAAAAAGCTTCTTGACATAGATCTTGGCAATGAGTTTTGGATAGGACACTAAAAGCACTAGAATCAATAACAAAAAAATAAGTTGGATTTCATCAAACTTAAAAGCTTCTGTACAGCAAGAGAAATAATCGACAAAATGAAACCTATTGGATGAGAGAAAATATTTGCGGTCCTCTTTCATAGTAAGAAGTTAGTATATAAAATATATAAAGAACTAATACAACTCAATAGCAAAAAAAAAAAAATTAAAAAATGGTCAAGGGATCTGAACAATTTTCCAAAGAAGATATTCAAGTTGACCAACAAGCTACTTCTTGAAAGACAAAGGAAGTAGGCAAAGGTCAGGACATTCAGGGACTCGTATGTCATTATTTGAAAAGTAATCATTAATCATTAGGTTAATGCAAATCAAAACGTCAAGGAGATATCACCTCATTCCTGTTAGAAAGGCTATCATCAAAAAGAGGTAACAAAAATGCTGGTGAGGCTCTGGAGGGAAAAGGACCCCCTTGTGCACTGTTGGTAAGAATGTAAATTGGTACAGCCTTTAGGAAAACAGTATGGAGGTAAGTCCTTCAAAAGTTAAAAATGTAAAAATAGCACTGTTTGATTCAGCAATTCCACTTTTCAGTATATACCCAAAGGGAACAAATCACTGTGCTGAGGCAATATCTGCACTTCCATGTCTACTGCAGCATTATTTACAATAGCCACGACATCGAGATGACCTAAGTGTCCACTGATGGGTGGACGGATAAAGTACATGTAGCACACGCACACACACATGCACACACTGGGATATTATTCAGCCATCAGAAAGAAGGAAATCCTGCCACTGGTGAGAGCATGGGTGGATTGTGAGGGCATTATGTGAAATAAGTCAGTCAAACAGAGGAAGACAGATACTGTATGATCTCAATTACATGTAGAATGTTAAAAAAATCATAGAAAAAATGAGATCAGATTTGTGGTTATCAGAGGCAGTGGGTAGGGATGGGAATTAGGTGCATATATTCAAAACATACAAACTTCTACTTATAAGATAAATAAGTGTTGGTGATGTAATATATAATATCTATAGTTTACAACACTGTATGGCCTATTTGAAAGTTACTAAGAGTAAGCCCCAAAGTTCTCATCACAATAAAAAAAATGTTTTGTAACTATATGAGGTAATAAATGTTAACTTATTCTGGTAATCACTTCACTATATATATATATATACACACACACACACACACACACACACACACACGTGTGTGTGTGTGTGTGTGTGCGTCAAGTCATTATGCCATATGCCTTAAACTTACATGGTATTGAATGTAAATCCTATCCATAAAATTTGGGGTGGGGGGAGGAAGACGTGCAAAGGTCCAGAGTTGAAAGAGACATTTTAAAACCTTTTCACATTCAAGCCTTTCCTGATGGCAGAAGCCTCAACCTTATTTTGTATCAAATTTAAGTACATAGGCACAGCTCACATTATACTTTCAAGTTTTCAGTTTTGGCAAAATAACTTATTGTATAATTTAATCCATATTATTTATATAGAATTATATGAGTTGAGTTGTAGTTGACTTGTTTGTGGATGTTTATTTTGATTTCTCAGTTTTCTTTTCAGATATATAATCTGATATATTTGTTTTCCAGATCTCAAACACTTTTGACAGTATCCTTGGCCCTGAGCACCCTCTCTATAGTGTTGAGAGGACGCATCAGCTCTAAAAAGGAACAGGCCATTTTCCAGGAATTGCATGGAGTTCTTTGCCCAAGGAACAGACAGTGAATGGGGGTGAGGAGGAGAGCTAATTCTTAAAAGTTGAAGGGAGGTAGGCAAGGCTCAGGACATTCAGGGGCTCATATGTCATACCAAGAGCTTTAGTCCAAAAGAAAAGGAGAGCCATGGAAGATTTTTTAAGCAGGGAGTGATGAATATCGTTGTAGTTTAGAAAAATATTACCGGTTGTTGGCTCGGAGGATGCACTGGAATTAGGGGTGGTGAAGAGTCTGGTGCAAATCTCCAATTCTGGGAGTGGCAGAGAGACTTATTAGAACACAAGAGTGAAGATGGAGAGAGGCTAATAGAAAGCAAAGGAAGCCATGAGGACTAGAGAGGAGGCAGTTCTGGGGAGCAGGATTTGGGCCATGCTGGGTAGCAGACTGTTGGTGTGAGCATCAGTGTGAGGTGGGAAAATCTCTCACAGCCATGTTGTGAGGACATCTTATCCTTCCCAGGCTGTAACCAGAGGCTGAAGGTATCCATTAGCACCAATGACCTTTTCTTATGGAGGAAGGAAAAAGGGAGCACCAGGAATCTGACCTATGGCCCTGGCTGGTCAAAGGCCTGCCAAATGTGCTTGTTAAAATGTCAGCAGCCATTTCATCTGTGGGAAACATCCTTCTGTCTCAGCCCCTGGCATGTGTGTACCCCAGGAGGGAGCCAAAGGGTCATGGGTGATGCCAGAGCCCTTGCTCCTTGCTGTTCTTGAGTCTGACATATGGAGGCGGGAAACTCCAGAATTGATGACCATGAGCAGCACTAACTGAGCCCAGCAGATGAATGAATCTCTTATTCTCAGACAAGATGTCTGTCATCCATGTGAAATGGCAGAGATAACCACAAGGATGATACTGACACCAGCTCATGTTTATTCCACCTTCACTGTGTACCTGGCATTGTGCTAAGCGCTTTATGTGTGGTTTGTCATTTAATCCTCAGGACTTTATAAGGGGGTTTCAGGAAGGGTGGGTCAGCAGTTAGGAACAGACAGAGCTAGGATTCGTACCCAGCCACCAGTTCCAGCACCAGTCTAACATTTCCGCAGCTCTTGTCCTTTTGACTCATCTCATTCAGTGGTTCTCATCCAGGGATGATTTTCACCTGCACCCTCCACCCCTACAGTGGATTTTTGGCAAGATCAGAGATATTGTTGATTGTCACACTTGGAGGTAGAGTGAAGCTGCTGCCATCTAGTACATAGAGGCAGAGATGAACACCCTGCAATGTGCAGAACAGACCCTAAAACAAGGAAGTATCCAGCCCAAAATTCAATAGTTGAGGTACCCTGACCCAGTCACTGGGGCAAAGTAAACATCCAAACAACATTTACAGTTTTGGAATGAACAGTTTCTGCCATTCCGTTCCTTTCTTCATTCAGTTGTTTATTCATCTGTTTCTTCATTCAAGAAATTGCAATCCTTTCCTCAAGGTTTTAGTACCTTTTCCGATATACACAGGTGGCTTTTCTTGGCTTAGTGTACCTTCTAATTGGAAAGAAAAATCACACCCTGTTGTTTTCACCTGGTTGATAACCAAACGGAAAAGCAATTGTTTGTGTGTTGGTACTTGAAAAAAAATTTACGGTTTGGAGTGTTAGCTGGGAAGTCTAAGGACAGTGTTGATCCCAACGCAGAGAGAGAGACAGAGAGAGAGAGAGAGAGAGAGAGAGAGAGAGAGAGAGAGAGAGAGTGTGTGTGTGGTAGACACCCTAAGGAAATCAGTCTGATCCCAGAGAAAACAATTAGAACCATGTGGTTTTTCATTCACCACTGTTTTCAGAAGCACTGCCAAAACATTTGAGATAAAGACAAAGGGGTCGTTCATGCCCAGCAGCCCTCACTGGGGGAAAGCAGAGTCCCCTGGATGGAGAAAGGCAGGCAGCCTTCTGGCTCCCACTGTTAGGGCTTTATTAGTGGGGCAGACATAATTTAGAGAATCAATGAAGAGGCCAAACACTGCTGCTGGTCAGAGAGAATCCCCCAAGGTAGGCCCCCTCTGTGCCTCAGGAGAGCTTGGCATACAAGGACTCTCCACCTCATTAGTGTCCTTCTAAATGTGCATAGACAGAAACCCACAAAGAATTTCTGTGACTATTTAATTATGGTTGGGTCTCTTTTGTCTTAAAGCAGACTACAGTCTGCTAGTCCAGTGCAGTACCATGGGGAAGCTTTACAAAGTCTCCTAATGAGTGGGCCTTCCTGTGTTTCTATCATTCCCTGAGGGTGGGAGAATTATCTGTTTGTCCCCAAAACTGACCAGCAGAAGTAGCAACCTATTCAACTTTAGGAACCTCTAAAGGTAGTGAGACTCACATCAGAGCAATTCAAAACTCGACAGGTAGAAAAGCCTCTTGGCATGGAAATAGAGAATTCAGGAAAGCAGTTCAGTAAGAGAGAAGAGGGTTCCACTAGATTTAAGATGCTCTGAAGACTGGAGTTTTAAGCTTATAAATAAACAAGCTCTCTATATAAACAATGCCTGGTACAGTATAGGAGCTTAATGTTTACCAGATGATCAATTAAATGGACCAATGAAAGTTCTAATTTTGTTGTCTGAAGGCCTAAGGATACTTAAATATTTTAGCATAAATTCCTTATACTAATGCAAAAATTCCTCTGTGAATTTAAGTTAGGAATCAAATCTTAATTTGGTCTTTGGTTATAAAAAAGAGTCCTTGGCTTCATGGGATCAATGGCTTTTCTTTCCTCTCTTTATGCACTTTTGTTTTATACACTTTAAACTTCAGGGAAGATATTTGGGAAGCTGTAATTTTGAGATCTTAGAAAAAAAAATGTAAACCCAAGAAAACTACTGTTACTCTTTCCCTTGGAGAAGATTACTGGGTAAGTGCTGAGTTGTAACAACTTGCATAGAAAGCTGAATATAAAATCCTAAACAAAGGGCAGTCTAAACCCAGGGCAGCATGAAAGGCAAGGAAATTTCCTTGCTATTTTATTTAGAGCAAAGGGGCTCAGCAGGATGTATGGAAAGTGAAGTTTAATGATGTGAGGTCCAGAGGTTTGCAATTGGTCTCCTGTTCTGCCAATGACTTGGAAGGTGGCCTTGAGGAATGACCTCTGCTGTGAACCTCCATTTCCTCTTCTGCAGGATGGAAACAGTACTATCCACCTAACATAACATTCTGAGTATTCTTGAATACCACATAAGATATTACCCATGTATGTTATTTAAGGATTGTATAACTCTATAAACTATTTTATTGTCATTTTTTATGGTCATTTTATTTCAACATCTAACCTCAAACATCAGCTTTTGAGCTTAGAAAATATCTCTTCAATAACACCTCATTATAGAAATCCTGTTACTTTTATATTAACTATATAGTAATAAAATTTTCAACAACTATCAAAGTATCTACATGGTCATGTTTTATTTATAGCTGTAGCCAAAATTGCCAAGAAATGTAAGAAAGGATTATGGACCAAGATACTGGGGACATGAGAGTTGATGTATTTTCTTTTTTCCCCCCTTCTTCACTTTTTCCCTCTATCCCTCTCTCCTTTTCTTCTGTATCTACATGACAACCATGTATTATGTCTCATGATACAAAATAAATCAAACGGATTCCCTCATCTCAGTGACTTCAACATTTACTGGTGGTGAAGGTCAAGCTGAGATAGAATTGAAACAAAGGATCAAATACATCTCAGAGATGCTAAGGTGAAGTGGGAGGTCTAGGGAGGCTTCTTGGATAAAGAAAAGCCTACTTTGGATTTTAAAGGGTAAGGATTTGGAAGGAAAGAAAGGGTGAGAATACAGGTTCAGGAAATTCCCTGTGGTTCCATAAAATTGAAGGGAAAAGTGTTTATAAGCATGTTAGGAAATAAGACAAAAAAGGTAGAGAGATGCCTCATTGGGAAGGGTCTTCCCAGTCACACGAGGTATTTTGATTTCATTTGAGGGAACCATGGAAGACCTTAAAATCAGCGTGGTGATGTGATCCAGTAGTTATTTTGAAAAATTATTCTGTCATCCACTGGAGAGGAGATAGAAAAGGGGAGTCTATAGGCAGGAAGACCAGTTTAGGGGCTGTTGCTATGTCCTAAGTGAAGGTCGGTGGCCAAGATGTAGACCAAGGAAGGAAGGAAAGAGAAAGAGGGCTTCTGGGTACTTCAGTGGTGGCATACTGGACAAGACCAAATGAATGGCTCTATGCAGGGTCCAGGGAGAGTAGAGGGCTTCCTTGTTATGCCCTACCTCAAGCTTTGCCTCATTTTGCCTCTTTCAACATTATTTTGCTAAAGTATAAAACATGTTTATATAGTTCACTTTCAGACAGCAGTTGTGTTTAGGGACCCATATGTCTCCATCTGCGGGAGAACATTCCAGGGAAAGGTATAGTTTGTTGGTTTGTTTTTACAGATGAGATAACATTTTAAGAAGATGAAGTTGGATATCTTCCTTTTCTTGCTTTCTGTATACAGAAGCAAGCTTATGTAGATCATAGCCCATCAAGTAAGGAAAGGGTTTTATTTTTTTTAAAGGTTTCATTTATTTAAGAGAGAGAATGAGATAGAGAGAACATGAGAGGGGGGAGGGTCAGAGGGAGAAGCAGACTCCCTGCTGAGCAGGGAGCCCGATGCGGGACTCGATCCTGGGACTCCAGGATCATGACCTGAGCCGAAGGCAGTCGCCTAACCAACTTGGCCACCCAGGCACCCCAAGTAAGGAAAGGTTTTTAATGGGCCAGTTATCCTAAAAGTTTATATACTTACTACAATAAAAAACTTGTCCTTCACAAGATTCCACATTGGACAGTTTAGGTAATGTGCAATAATAACTTGATTGGAAGCCAGTTTTAGAGAGCTTACTGGCATATATTTGCATCTTTCTGTGGGTTTTGCTTTGAAGAAAGGACCTTTCTTTTGAATGTATTGTTTATTGTCATTTTTCAAGATAATCCCTTCCCAGCCCCCTGCCTCTACCATAGTCACTCTCATTTGACCTCAGCCAAGAACTCCATCTTGGAGAGGTTGTATGTGTGGTTAATTTCATATTCTGGCCCTATCTTTCCAAAGATTAATGCTGTTAAGGGAAGGGACTTTTAAAGCTTATGGAAAGGATTTCCTTTGAAGAAACCAAATAACTCTTTCCCAGCATCAAACCCAAAGCCTTATTTTACTTAGAAACATGGACCTCTGTCTCTCCCAATTATTTGGACTCTAACTCACTGTGTGATTTAGGGCATGTTAATGACTGAACCTCAATTTCCTCACTTAAGAAATTGAAATAATTTCTATTGCATAGAGGTGTTTTGCAGATTCAGTCTCTAGTATAGGTCTTGGCAGGCATGTGTATCAGTTAGGATAGATTAGGGCCTGCTGCAGTAACAATCAAAACCTACTTCTCAATGGTTTAAAACAACAAAGAACAATTTCTTGTGCATGCTACATGGCCAATTAAGTTTCAGAGGGGTCTCTGCAGTCTGTAGTCATGCAAGGATCTGATCCAGTGGAGACTCCACATCTTATGACATTCACATCTCCATACCAGATTTCAGGATGACTTTTTTTATTTTTATTTTTTAAAGATTTTATTTACTTATTTGACAGAGGGAGACACAGCGAGAGAGGGAACACAAGCAGGGGGAGTGGGAGAGGGAGAAGCAGGCTTCCCACAGAGCAGGGAGCCTGACGTGGGGCCTGATCCCACGACCCTGGGATCATGACCTGAGCTGAAGGCAGACGCTCAAAGACTGAGCCACCCAGGCGCCCCTCAGGATGACTCCTAGTCATATTTCATTAGATAAAGCAAGTCACATGGCCATACTGAACTTCAAAGGTATGGGAAAGTATAATCCTTCCATGTCTTTGGGATGGATAGAGGAACTAGAAACACTGGGTGTGGGAGGAGTCATGTTACCAACCCTGACTTCCTTCTACTTCACAAGAAGAGTAACAGCTATTCATGGACAAGACACCACTGAGAAAACACTGGAACACAGGGGTGAGGCAGAAGCACAGCTTCTTTGTGGTGATCCACGATCCATTGTTTTCCTCTAACACCCAGTGCCCCATGCAGTACGTGCCCTCCTTAATACCCATCACTGGGCTAACCCATCCCCCCAACCCCCCTCCCCTCTAAAACCCTCAGTTTGTTTCTCATGGTTCATATGGTCCATAGTGTCTCATGGTTCGTCTCTCCCTCCGATTTCCCCCCCCTTCATTTTTCCCTTCCTTCTCCTAATGTCCTCCACGCTATTCCTGATGTTCCACAAATAAGTGAAACCATATGATAATTGACTTTCTCTGCTTGACTTATTTCACTTAGCATAATCTCCTCCAGTCCCATCCATGTTGATGCAGAAGTTGGGTATTCATCCTTTCTGATGGCTGAGTAATATTCCATTTTATGTATGGACCACATCTTCTTTATCCATTTGTCTGTCGTAGGGTATCTTGGCTCTTTCCACAGTGTGGCTGTTGTGGACATTGCTGCTATGAACATTGGGGGGCATACGGCCCTTCTTTTCACTACATCTGTGTCTGTGGGGTAAATACCCAATAGTGCAGTTGCTGGGTCATAGGGTAGCTCTATTTTTAATTTTTTGAGGCACCTCCACACTGTTTTCCAAAGTTAGCACACATTTCTAATTTAATCCACCAAAAAAGGAAACTTTCCATAACTGGGGCCTGTTCAGCAGCCCAACAAGGAGGGAAGCTAATTTCTAATAATACATACTACTTAATATAGCTTATAGCCCAGCTTAAGCAGTCATCTAACAAGAGCCCCCAGGGATCTCTGTAGCTCATCCTGAACATCAGATTACATTGACACTTCAGTAGAGCTAAGTAAGTGGACCTACTTACCTACAGAGCTAAGACAGGAAACTTGCCGCGCAGGTCTACCTAATTTGATCCCCAAATTGGAGGCTTGCCAACCTTGGATCCTGGCCTGTGTAGGGCCACTAATTCAGAGCCCTGCTTACTGCTGTATATAGCTGTCAACACTCCTGAATGGTAAAATTAATCACAGCACATGGAAAGCTGCATCCTATTGCTCTGCCTAGACTGTCAGTTGAATGGAGAGCACATCCCATGGCTTTCCCCATCTGCAGAGAAAACCAGTGGCCCCATCTGGCCATGTTTTTCAGTGCAGTTTAGCTTGAGTTGAGAGTCCTCAGGAATGAGTTGAGGGCCTGTTCTGCTGCCCTACCATAGCAAGGAATATAATTCATAGCTCCACCACCTGCTGAATATGGTACCCAACTCCAATGGTCCCAGAAGCCTGACCAGAGAGAGGATCCAGGCAACTTAGGAGTCCATCCTATGGACATTACCAGCTGACACAGTGAGAAATCCAAACTAAGCTGACCAGTGAGAACTGTCTCTGCCAAAGTCAACCTATAAAGTCTGGAAGAGAGACCAGTTACTGAAATGTCACCTTGGTATGTAAGGAATCAAGGATCATAAAAAATTCAGGTTAACATGACACCAATCAAAGGAAACTAATGAAGCCCCAATAACTGACCCTAAGACATGGAGATTTATGATTAGTCAGGTAGAAAATTCAGAATTCTCTTAAAGAAGTTTGGTGAACTTTATAAACATACAAACAACAAAGTTAAAGAAACAATGCACAGACAAAACAAGAAGCTTAAAGAAACACAAACCATCAATAACCCCAAACACAATTCCTAGACCTGAAGAATACAATAATTGAACTGAATCTGAGAGAGCTTCAACATCACTCCTGACCCTGCAAAAGAAAGTACCACTTACCCAGAAGACAGAGCATATGAAATTATCCATTGAGAGGAACAAAAGGAAAAAAAAAGTGAAGAAAGCGTAAAGGAAATATAGGATACCATCAAAAGCATATATAGAGAATGAGAATCACAGAAGGAGAAGAGAAAGGGAAAGGGACAGAAAGTATATTTAAAGCAATAATGGATAAAAACTTCCCAAACCTGGAGAGAGAAATGGACATCCAGATCCATGAGGCCCAAAAGACCTCCAACAGGTTGAATCTGATAGGGTAACAACTGAGAAACATCAAATTGTCAAACGTTAAAGAATTTTGAAACCACAAAGAGAAAAGACAACAGGCAACATTCAAGGAAACCAAATAAGACTATGGGCATATTTCTCAAAAGAAACTTTTCAGGCCAGGACAGAATGGGATGATACATTCAAAATATTGAAAGCAAGAAGATGTTAGCCAAGAATCATATACCTGGCATATTTTTTTTTAAAGATTTTATTTATTTATCTAAGAGAGAGGGAGAGAATGAGAGAGGGAACATGAGAGGAGAGAGGGTCAGAGGCAGAAGCAGACTCCCTGCTGAGCAGGGAGCCCAATGCGGGACTCGATCCTGGGACTCCAGGATCATGATCTGAGCTGAAGGCAGTCGCTTAACCAACTGAGCCACCCAGGCGCCCTTATACCTGGCATATTTTAGAAAAGGAGAGATAACAACTTCCCTGAACAAAAGCTGAGGGACTTTATTACCACTAGACCTGCTCTGCAAGAAATGCTAAAGGGAGTTCTTTCAGCAAAGGAGAAAGGATGCAAATTAATATCATAAAAACATATGATGGTTGTGTTAAACTCACTGGTAATGGTGAACATGTAGTCAAAGTTAGACTCTATCATGTGGCAATATTGGTGTGTGCTTAACGTTTAAACTATAGTTGTAATTCAAACAAATGAAGTAAAATTAACCAGAACTACAACCATCTACTGTTGGATACACAATATAAAAATATGTAAACTTTAATATCAATAACCGAATATGTGAGGAGGAGGAAAAGTAAAAGTGTAAAGTTTAGGAATGCTATCAAGTGAAGTCATTATCAGTTTAAAATAGGGTGTTAAGATATTTTATGTAAGCCTCATGGTAACCACAAGGGAAAATCCAGTAGTAATTACAAAAAAGAACATACTAAGATGCTCAAGCATACAGATACCAAAAGACATCAAATCACAAAAATAAGACAGAAGGGTAAGAAAGGAACAATGGATCTATAAAACAGAAAGTAACTTTTTAAATGGAATAGTAAGTGTTTATCAATTATAACTTTAAATGTAGACGGATTAAATTCTCTAGTCTGACTAAAGACATAGAATATCTGACAGATAAGCAAGATTCAATGATATGTTATCTACCAGAGACTTACTTTAAACTTTAAAAGACACATACATACTGAGAATGAAGATATGGAAAGGTATTTCAAGCAAATAATAACCCCCCCAAAGTAACAGTAACTATACTTTTATCAGACAAAATAGAATTTAAACTAAAAGGGTAAAAAGACAGAAAGAAGGTCATTATATAATAAAGGGGTCAATCCATCAAGAAGATATAACAGTTGTAAATACTTATAAGCACCCACATATATAAAAAAAGTAGAAAAGACGAAGTAAACAGTGAAAAAATAGTAGTTGAAGACTTTAATTACTATAGTCTCAACAATGGATACATTCCAGACAAAGAATCAGTAAGGAAGCAGGATTTGAAACAATGCTGTAGATCAAAGGGACCTAACAGACATATACAGAATATCTGAACCAGCAAAATATGTAGTTTTTTTTTTCAAGCACACAAGAAACATTTTTTAGGGTGGACAGTATGGACTAACATTTATCCTAGACAATAGGTTAGTCCATAAAACAAGTCTTAGCAAATTGAAGAAGATTAAAATCATACCAAGTATCTTCTCTGACCACAATGATATGGAAAAAGAAATCATTAGCAGTAGAAAAACTGGGAAACTCATGAATAAGTGGAAATTAAGGAACATTCTCATGACCAACCAAAGAAGAAATTAAAAGGAAATTTAAAAATTTTCTTAAAATGAATGAAAATGGAGACACAATACACCAGAACTTATGGGATGCAGCAAAAGCAGTTCTAAGAGGGAAGTTCATAGCAAAAAAATCATACATTAAGAAACAAGAGATCTAGTAAGCACCCTAACTCAACAGCTCAAGGAACTAGAAGAAAAAGGAAGAGACCGAGCAAAAAGTTACCAAAAAGAAAGAAGTAATAAAGATTAGTGAAGAAACAAGTGAAATAGAAAACAGGAAAATAGAAAAGATTGATCAAAGTAAAAGTTGATTCTTTGAAAAGAAGAAAACTGCCAAACCTCTAGCTAGACTACTCAAGGAAAGAGAGAGGACGCATATCAAAACTGTCAATGAAAGAGAAACATTACAACTGATACCACAGTAATACAAAGGACTGTAAGAGGCTACTATGAACAACTAGATGCCATCAGAATGGATAACTTAGAAGAAACAGATAATCCAGAAGAAATGAATAAATTCTTAGAAGCATACAACCTACTAACACTAAATCAGAAAGATACAGAAAATCTCAACAGACCAATTATTAGTAAGGAGTTTTCATCAGTTTATCAAAAATCTTCCAGGGAAGACAAACACAGAACCAAATGGCTTCACTGTAAGTTTTACCAAACATTTAAAGAAGAATTAATGTCAATCCTTTTCAAGCTCTTCCCAAAAAATTTAACAGGAGGAAATACTCTCAAACTCATTTAAGCAGTACCCTCATATCAAAGCCAGAAAAGGACACCGCAAGAAGAAAAAACTATAGGCCAACATCCCTGAAATATATCCACAGAAACATTAATAAAATACTAGAAAACCAAATTCAGCAGCACATTAAAAGGATCATTCACAATCATCAATTAAGATTTATCCCTGGGATGCAAGGATGGTTCAACATATCAGTTAAATATGATGCACCATATTAACAGAATGAAAGATAAAAATCATATCTCAACAGATAAAGGAAAAGCATGTGACCAAATTTAACATCCATTCATGAAAAAAAAAACTATTAACAAACTAGGTATAGACAGACTATACCTCAACATGACAAAAGCCATGTATGACAAGTCCCCAGCTAAAATACTCAGTGGTGAGAGATTGAAAACTTTTCTTCTGACATCATGAACAAGACAAGGGTGCCCATTCTCACTACTCCTTTTAACATAGTACTGGAAATTCTAGCCAAAGCCATCATGCAAGAAATAAAAGTCACTGGAATTAGAAAGGAAGAAATAAAATTGTCCCTATTTGCAGACGACATGATTTTACATAGAGAAAATCCTAGACTCCACAAAACACTGTTTAGATCAAATTCAGTAAATTTGTAGGATATAAAAATAACATGCAGAAATCAGTTTTATTTAAATTGAATTAGCCAACATATAGTACATCATTAGTTTCAGACGTAGAGTTCAATAATTCATCAGTTGCATATCACACCCAGTGCTCATCACATCATGTGCCCTCCTTAATGCCCATGACAGTAGCTTTTCTATACACAAAGAATTATCATAAAGAAAAAAGGTACTATAGCTTACAACAGAATCAAAACCAATAAAATACTTCAGAATAAATTTAACCAAGGAGGTGAAAGTCTCTACACAGAAGACTAAGACTTTGATGAAGGAAACTGAAGAGGACTCAAATAAATGCAAAGATATCCTATGTTCAGGAGTGGAATAATTTGTTGTTAAAATGCATCATGTTATCCAGAGCCATCTATGGATTCAATGTAATCCCTATCAAGATTCCCCTGGCATTTTTTTTAGAAGTAGAAAAAACAATCCCCAAAATTACATGGAACTACAAAAGACCCCAAATAGCCAAAGCAATCATGAGAAAGAAGAAGAAAGCTGGAGGCATCGCACTTCCTGATTTCAAACAATATTATAATGCTATAGCAATCAAAACAGACACAAAGACAAATGGAACATAATTGAGAGCCCTGAAATAAACCCATACTTATATGGTATACAAATATTTGACAGGGGAGCCAAGAACACTCAATGAAGAAATAAATGGTGCTGGAAAAATGGATTTTTTTTTCCATTGTAAAAGGATGAATCTAGACCCTTACCTTATACCACTCGCAGATTAACTCAGAATGGAGTAAAGACTTAAATATAAGATCTTAAAACTATAAAACTCCTGGAAGAAACAGAAGATAAGCTCTGTGAGATGAATATTTGCAATGGATTTTTGGATAGAACAGCTAAAGCATAAGCAACAAAATAAAAGTAAACAGGCAGGACTACATAAACTGTTTCTTATGCTGTGCAGAAGCTATCAAATTAAAGAGACAACCTACAGAATGGAAGAAAACATTTGCTAATCATATATTTGATTGTTACTAGGCAAAATTTATAAAGAAGTCATAATATAATAGCAATACAACAAATTATATAATTAAAAATGGGCAAAAGATGGGGCGCCTGGGTGGCTCAGTCAGTTAAGTGACTGCCTTCGGCTCAGGTCATGATCCCAGAGTCCTGGGTTCCAGCCCCACAGGAAGCTCCCTGCTCAGCAGAGAGCCTGCTTCTCCCTCTCCCTCTGCCTGCCTCTCTGCCTACTTGTGTTCTCTAGCTCTCTGTCAAATAAATAAAATCTTAAAAAAAAAATGGGCAAAAGACCTAAATAGACATTTTCCCAAAGAAGATTTTCAAATGGTCAACAGATACCTGAGAAGGTGCTCAGCATCACTCATTCTTGGGTAAATGCAAATCAAAACCTCAGTGACACATCACCTCATGCTTGTTAGCATAACCATCATCAAAAAGACAAGAGATTACAAATGCTGGCAAGGATGTGAAGAAAAGGGAACCTTCGTGTTGTGGGATTATAAATTGGGGCAGTTACATGGAAAACAGTATGGAGGTTCCTCCAAAAATCAAAAATAAAATTACCTTATGATCCAGCAATTTCAATTCTGGGTATGTATTCATAGGAAATGATATTACTAAGTCAAAGAGATATCTGCACCCCCACCCATGTTTACTGCAACATTATTTATAATAGCAAAGACATGGAAACAACCTGTGTCCACTGATGTATGATGGATAAAATGTGGTATATATATTACACACACACACACACACACACACACACAATATTATTCAGCCATAAAAATGGAAACCCCGCCATTTGCTATAAGAATGGATTTTGAAGGCATTATGCCCAGTGAATTGTCAGATAAAGACAAATTTGGTCTTACATATAGAATCTTATTTATAGAATTTACATGTACGATCTTACTGACATGTAGAATCTTAATAAAAATTTACAGAAAAAGAGATCAGATTTGTTGTTACTAGAGGGAGGGGTTGAAGTTGGGGAATTGGATGAAATTGTTCAAAAGGTACAAACTTCCAGTTATAAGAAAAATAAGTACTAAGAATATAATGTATAACATGACGACTGTGGTTAACACTGCTGCATGGTAGATCTAAAGGTTGGTGAGATAGTAGATCCTTAAAGTTCTCATTACAAGGCAAACATTTTTTTTCTATGTATGTCAGAAGATGGATATTAACTAAACCTACTGTTTTAACCGTTTCACAATATGTTTAAATCATTATGCTGTGCACCTTAAACTTGTATAGTGCTGTATTATCAATTATATCTTAATAATCCTGAGAAAAGACATTTTGTTTTATACACAAATATCTAAGCAATGTAACCACTTTCTAGTTTAAAAAAGTGCATCAGTATACAAAACAAGAAATGTTTAAAATCAAGCACACATGCTTATGAAAATATCTGGAGTGAGTGAATATGTGTATGTGTATGTGCGTGTATGTTTTATACCTGTATGCTGTGTATGGCTGGGGGCAATAAGGGAAGAGGAGCATAGGAAACAGTGACAACAGTTAACGCCTTTGGCTGGGTAATGCTATGCCAGTTTTCTATAAATTTTTATAGGTTAATGGGATAAATAATTGGTCTAAATATCATTTAATGATGCATTTTGAATATTATATATATATATACATTAAAGTAAGGCTCACATAAGCTGCCTGACACACAGAAAGAACTTCTTGGCTCCCAAGAAAAGCTGAAACTCTTAGAAAAAATCTCATAGCTTTCCCTGTGGTCCTGTTGGGTTACCCGCAAAATATAGAGCAACATTGTGGTATTAGATGCAATTAGGCAGCCCCACTGTTAGCTGTATGAGAATAGGCAAGTTTTATCACCTCTCTGACAGTTATTTCCCTCAAATGCAAAACAAAAACAGTAATACCCTATTTGGTTTCACAATCTTGTACTTAATACATAAATCCCATTGAGTATCATTTAGGCTCCCAGTGACAGGGAGCTCATTACATTGACAATGAGGCTCCTTTCATCCTTGCATAGTGTTGTTAGAAACTTCTTTCTTATGTTGAGCTAAACTCAGTCCTCCATTGGTCTTTAAGGACAGTGGTATCTTTCTGTCTATGCCAATTCTACAAGAAGGCCATGTACCTTCTTGGATTCTGCCCATATACTATCTGAATATTTTCATTTATTTTGCCCTGATATACATCATAAAACCATTAAAGAACATTTTTCTTTAAATCTAGTAACTGAACTAGATGCCACAAAAGCTCTCAACCACTGTTAATAAGTCTTATATAAAATGAGGGAACAGGAAAAGTTAAAAAAAAAAAGCAGGTTGCGTGTGTGCACACACATGTGTGCATGTACATACATGTATTAGTCTTTATGTAGTTGCTCATAAGGTAGTGGTTGCTATTGATAACTCCCCCCTTATCCATTATCTCCACTAATCAGTATTTTTTTTTAAATTTTATGTTATATTAGTCACAACACTGTTCATCATTGGTTTTTTTTTTTAAATTTTATTAGGTTACGTTAGTCACCATACAATACATCATTAGTTTTTGATGTGGTGATCCAGGATCCATTGTTTTCGTATAACACCCAGTACTATTAAGGAGCGCACGTACTGCAAGTACATCATTAGTTTTTGATGTAGTGATCCACGATTCATTGTTGTCATATAACACCCAGTGCCCCGTGCAGTACGTGCCCTCCTTAATACCCATCACCGGGCTAACCCATCCCCTCACCCCCTCCCCTCTAGAACCCTCAGTTTGTTTCTCAGAGTCCATAGTCTCTCATGGTTCGTCTCTCCCTCCGATTTCCACCCCCCTTCATTTTTCCCTTCCTTCTCCTAATGTCCTCCCTGCTATTCCTGATGTTCCACAAATAAGTAAAACCATAGGATAATTGACTTTCTCTACTTGACTTATTTCACTTAGCATAATCTCCTCCAGTCCCATCCATGTTGATGTAAAAGTTGGGTATTCATCCTTTCTGATGGCTGAGTAATATTCCCTTGTATATACGGACCACATCTTCTTTATCCATTCGTCTGTTGAAGGGCATCTCGGCTCTTTCCACAGTTTGGCTATTGCGGACATTTCTCCTGTGAACATTGGGGTGCATATGGCCCTTCTTTTCACTACATCTCTGTCTGTGGGGTAAATACCCAGTAGTGCAATTGCTGGGTCATAGGGTAGCTCTATTTTTAATTTTTTGAGGCACCTCCACACTGTTTTCCAAAGTGGCTGTACCAACTTGCATTCCCACCAACAGTGTAGGAGGGTTCCCCTTTGTCCACATCCCCGCCAGCATCTGTGGTTTCTTGCCTTGTCCATTTTTGCCATTCTAACTGGTGTAAGGTGGTATCTCAGTGTGGTTTTGATTTGAATTTCCCTGATGGCTAATGATGGTCTTTTAAAAAAAATTTTAATAAATATTTTAAATAAGATCTATTTTTAAAAAGCAATTAATTTGAGAGAGAAAGAGAGAGAGACAGAGTGCACGAGCAAGGGGGAGGGACAAAGGAAGAGGGCCAGGGAGAAGCAGACTCCCCAGAGTAGGGAGCGCAATGTGGGCTCCATCCCAGGATTCCAGTATCATGACCCGAGTTAAGGCAGATCCTTAACTGACCGAGCCACCCAGGCGACCCCACTAACCAATGTTCTTTATGGATTCCTTCCTATATGGTTTAAATCCTTAGTCGTTTTGCCTTCCACTTTGGTTGCTTCAGCTTTCTATTAGCTTAGTATTGCACATGGGGATTCTAAAACCTACCCAAGAGGATCCCCTAGGTTCCAGACATAGTCCTTTCTGACCCATTGTGCATCAGTGACTCAAATTTCTTTTTAATGATCAAGAACAAACATCTAGCTAGGATAGTAACTTCTCCCCTTCTTGGTTTAGTGGTATATATAACAAGTTGTGAAATGGGCAGATGGCCACTGAGACCGCTAATTCAGTGGAACAGTGTGTCCCCTGGCAAAACAAACAAACAAACAAAAAAAAACATTTCTCCACTGAGAACCAAAACATTCAGATTATAAGAGCTCAGAGTTGTAGGGACAGGGGGGCAAATATTCTATGAATGGGTATAAAAATGAGAGGAGTTTTTCCCCTCTTGATTCTCACACCTGTATTTCTGACTGTGGGAAATACACCATGTACTGGTTGCTTATTTAAAGCATATACTGCGTATTTTAAGATCGAACTCCAAACTCTCAGGGTGTTGTTCCCCAGTAGGTACTGTAACTGACTCTTCAGTAGACCATTCCACCATTCCAGGATACTAGATGCTTTTGAAGGAAATGTGGTATATTATAAGATCATTGAATTGCAGGAGTATAAACCAACCACCATACTTATTTTGGTATAAAATGAGTTCTGTATTCAGAAGCAATGTTTTGTGTTCTTCCATGATGGCAAATAAAAGGTTCTTCTAGTCCATGGATGGTGGTTCTGATAGTACACCGTGGGCAGGAATGACAAATCTATATCTAGAATATGTGTCTATTGCAGTGAAGACAAATCCCTATCTCTTCCCTGCTGAAAGAATCTTGATGTAATCAACCTGACATAAGACTGTTTCCCTAAAGAAATAATTATGATGTTACTAGACGCATATCTCTTTATTGCCATATGAATCTTAAGATGATCCTATATCTTAGCTCAGTGAATCATTTGGTGGGAATTTATCCTAAGTAAATAATCAGCTATAGGGAAGGTTCTTTATGCCCAAAGATATCAATCACAGAATTACATATATTAGCAAAACTTGGGGAACAGCTTCTGCATCCCACAATGAGAAGCAGGGGATTAAATTATGGTACATAAAGTCAATGAGTTATTACACATTGCTTAATAACAGTATAAAATAACAATGTTAAAAATAAAGAATCCAAGGGCGCCTGGGTGGTTCAGTCATTAAGCGTCTGTCTTTGGCTCAGTCATGAGCCCAGAGTCCTGGGAAAGAGTTCTACGTCAGGCTTCCTGTTCGGCGGAGTCTGCTTCTCCCTCTCCCTCTGACCCTCCTCCCTGCTTGTGCTCATGCTCTCTCTCTCTCAAATAAATAAGTAAAATCTTTAAAATAAAAAGAAAAAAAGAATAAAGAATCAGAGTATAATATTTGTGTACACAATACAACATATTAAGATCAGAAGAAACCTGTATGTGAGAAAGAAAAGCTTGGAACAAATTCCATGTCCAATAAATCAGCAGGCCTGCTCATTTGCTCTTCCTAAATATCTCCCAAATCTGTGCACATCTCTACTTCTCCATCATTACCGTCTTCCTCCTGGCCACTGTTTAATCTCATCAGGATGAAATCAAGAACCTCCTAACGGCCTCTCCTCATGCACATTTGCTTCATTTTGATGAAGTCAGAAGGATATTTTTATATGAATTTGACTATAGACGTTCCTGTGCCTAAAACACTTCAATGGCTTTTCACTCAAGAATAAGTTCTAAAGTTTTTAATGCACCTCAAAAAGCTATATATATGATTTGGCCAGAGGAAACCTTTCCCGCCTCATCATGTTTTGCTTTATCTACCCAGCCACTGTGAGATTCAGGAAAAGCCCTGTTTTGGGTCCAGATGCTTCTGTTAACAGGCAGAAAGCTCTTAAAGCTCATTGCTGCTAACATCCAAGGTTAAGTAACAGGCTCTGTGTATTTTTTAAGTCTTCCTTCCTACTACTTTTTGTTTTCTTAAATATTTTTCATAGAATTAGAACCTCTATTAATGAAAATTCAACTGATACTGAAAGAATGAATGCTCTCTAACAGTTATTTTTCATGTTTACACTAGACTAGGAAGATTTACAAAGGCAAATTATTTCAAGGGTTGGCTAATCAGAATAGAATTTCAGGCAGAATGTCAACCACTGCACAGAAAGAAAAAGAGAAACTAAGTATCTGTGTCCCCCATTTGTAATTATTTCATAATTATAAAATAAGTTGAGAAAACATTACCATAAGGCTGACAGGATTCAGAATAAATCTTCATAAAAGAACATGAAGCAGTTGCTATGACAAAAGTGAAGGAGTGAAAGAGTACCCCCCACCCCCGCCTTTTCAGGCTCTGTGAGGGAAGTGCTCCCCTCTTGCTCCCTAAGGCTCATGCTGTGGCCCCTTGCCCTCTACCTC
The DNA here is from genome assembly GCF_003265705.2 of Callorhinus ursinus. Classification (NCBI taxonomy): domain Eukaryota; kingdom Metazoa; phylum Chordata; class Mammalia; order Carnivora; family Otariidae; genus Callorhinus; species Callorhinus ursinus. The sequence goes on from NW_027397099.1 coordinate 7,991,305, forward strand.
CCAGGTGATCTCAACATCAGTCCCTAGGGGTGGATTCCCAGGCTTCCAGTGAAGGGACAAAATCCTCGGTGTCTCACAGTTCCTTGTCACCAATAGAATTTTTAATCCATAAAGGAAATTGTCTCCTCTAGTTCTTTACTGAATTGTAAAAGAAAGCAGTCCTCAGATCCTATCCCATTTATGTCATTGAAATCTATTCACAATTATTCAGAAGTGCTGGAAGTGGCCATTTATTTTCACACGTCCCTGTACTGGAGCGTTATATCTGGTGGAGTTTCATTTTACTCTCTCAACTCCAATCACAGTTCCCCTGATCCATGGCTGTATCACAGATGCTTTCCCAGACAACTGATATCCAGGATAAATCTTTGCATTATAGTATCCAGCACATCACTGGACTCTTCTGCTGGTAGTGCATGGCTTACTGGACAACTGATTTCAAGGTTGCAGCCATTGACTCAGCAAGGGGACTTCAGCTTCTATAATCACATGAATACTTCCCAGGTGCCAGCAGCAAATTTAGAATGGTAGCACTATTATTACATCCCCAGGGACATCCTCCTGAATCTCCTTGATCAGGTAAAATTGCCCTATTATAGGCTATCATAACCACATGCTATCATTATCATTTATTTGTGTGTGTTGCTCTCATAGTGTAAGTTTCATGAAGATGGGAATTATAGCCCTTTTTTTATTATCTCACTCCCTTTATGTTTTTATTCTCCATTACATCTCCCATGTCTAACCTACTGCAAGGCACATGATAGGGGTTCAGCAAACACTTGAATAAATTAATAGGTAAAAATTACTCAAGGAGTTTTAATTTAGGCAATAGGGCAGCTTGCACTGAACTCATCATTCCAGAGGAAGTAAGATTTAAAAATTATGGATACAACACAGTTAAACAACAACAACAATAAAAAGAGTGACCAAATATAGGCTTAAACCAGTAAGGACTTGAACCTTGGGGGAAACAAAAAGGAGCCATACTGGGTAAGATCCACATTTGTATTTCCCTTGAGGATACTCTAGTAGTTACAGAATCTGACAGCTAGAGCAGAAGACACAGTGTTTGGGGCCTGTGGAATCAGAATACTGTTTTGGGATTTCCAGAAATCCTTGAATGTTGAGAAGGAAAATTCTAAGATGGAATCACAGATAGGAAATTCCAAAAATCCATATATGAATTCTTTCTAATTTTAGCCTGAATCCTTACTATGCATGTTTAGATGAGACAGGCTGGAGCCCAGAGGCAATATTAACAACTTAAAGAATGAAAGAACTGAGAAGAGATTTAATCTGCTGCCCCCCATAGAGGAATAAGAGCTTGGAGTTAGAATCCCTGTATGTGAGAGGTGCTTAATAAGTATCTTTGGCATTTCACTTTCATATCTTGGACTTCACTTCCATATTTAAGAACTGAGAGGTTTGTCCTAGGACTAAGCGCAAAACCAACATAGCAACCACCCTAACAAAACCTAAAACTAAGCTACAGAATGAAGGTGATCTGTAATTAATACACTCAACTGATAGGGGAAAACAAAAAAGCATCCCAGTTCCAAATGAGCTAGAAAGATTCAGTCTCTGCAACATTTTACCAATGATGCCCAATACACAATAAAAAAATAGGAGTATGCAAAAACAGGTCAATGTGATCCTTGTTCTTGGGAAACCAGTCAATAAAATTAAACCCCCCAAATGACCATAGAATTAGCAAGAAATCACTTTAAGGTAACCAAGGCATTCTAGAAAAAAAAATGATGTAGGAGATACCAGCTTTCCCATATGCCCATAAAAATTATTAGCTATCCATGAACAAACAGCTCCAGAAGAGCTCTAGATTCCCCTTCAGAAATTTTAGCTACAGTATGGAACAACAACAACAACAACAACAACAACACCTGAGAATATTCACACGAGAAGAAAAACAAGTTTATTTTCCTCACATCATCCCATCCCCAAGCCAACACTGTTCAACTCCAAGGAGATTTCCAGCTAGTGAGAGTTCCTGTCACCAGGAAAGAACGGGTTGAGAGATGAGCTTCTCTAGCCTCTCCAGGCACTGTGTGAAGGTCAAGCTTCAGTTTTTAACCCACCCAAACTGGCAAAGAGAGCCAGCTAGGAACAGGACGAAAAACAGACTATTATTAGCAAACACACAGCAGGAATGATTTTGGTTCACAGAGACCTGCTCTTCAGACAAACTCAGCAGCTTTGCCACGGGTATTTGCTATTGCTAATACCAGCTCTTCCTCATTCCCTCCCCTCTGCCTTCCTATCCCCTCCCTTAAAACTCCTTCTGCCAAAACCTGGACCCAACACTGGTAGCTATTCAAGATCTTTGTGGCAGTGCAAGTGTAAGAAATCAGCACCTTGGTTCCTTCCCACTTCCACCAGGGCCTGGGTGCTATGCTCACAGCCAGCCCAGGCTTCTACAGCTGTGTGAGTACAGGATACCAGCATAAAAAACCTGGGCTGACCCCCACCAGCATGCCTGTGCTTGAGGTTAGCCCCTAGCAATGCACCTGCATGCCACTGCCTGATGTGCATCAGTGACCCCCTACTGCAACACATATGCATGGAGGGGAGAGTGTGCAGCTACCAATAAACACAAATATTCAGGGCCTCCCACAGATGCTTGTCGATAGAATCAAGCCCTGCCTTCTGTCACTAGTCAGCAATACCACTCCTAGCTATAGATTGCTTTAGTTCTGGCATGCCCCTAGCCCCTAGCCCTACCACTGTCATGACCCTCACTACAGTGTGCAAACCCAGGGGAAGAGAGTACATCTACAGGTGAGCACACCAATACCCAGGTCCCCAGAGCTGCTTGCAAGTCCATGCCACATCTTGCCTTCTGTCAATGGCCAGCACCACTATGCCTACCTGTAGGCTAGTCTCTCCAGCTTTGAGCCTGCATGTCCCCCAGCTTGACCCCTATCACTGGCCTCCACCACAGTATGCATACCAGGGAGTAGAATGTAAAGTCATAGGAGGACACACTGACACCCAGGTCTTCTACAGACACCGGTGGGCCCATAATTGGCCCTGGTCCCCATCACTACAAGTATGTCTGCAGGTGACCTCTACCACTACATAGGCACCTACAGCTGAATGTGTGCATACTGCTGGCTCCAGCCACCATCACTGCCTGCCCTCATCCCTAGTTACCAGTCCTGCAGATGCTGCTTAGGAGCCCAATAGCCTATGTGGCCACTGCAGACTCCCCCATGCAGTGCTTGCCAAGGATGACACAGCTGTCAATACTGTAGAGTCCAGTGGCCTCAGCCAAAGAGACATCACACCACACTTGGAGATGGTGCCACCATGTGCCCCAGCACTTGGCACCCTACATCACTAGACCCAGGGTCATAGCACAATACAGTGTGCCCCATCTGAGATGAAGGACTTCCCTGACTGAAATTAGTGCATAATATATGTGTTTCTTCAGAGGCACAGACAACTATTTGAGGCTGCAGGGATCATAAAGAATCAGGGAAATACGTCGACACCAAAAAATATAGTAAACCTCCAGGACCTGGAAGAAATGGAGATCCAGTAATTGTCTGACAAAGAAATCAAAAGGATTTTTCTACAGAATCTCAGATAGCTAAAAGAAAACAGATCATTTAACAACATGAGGAAAATACTACTAAAACAAAATGAGAAGTTCCCAGACAAAACATTTAAAAGAACCCAAATTTTGAAGTTAAAGACCCAACAATTCAACTAAAATATTCAATAGATGACTTCAACAGCAGACCTGAAGAAGAGAGAATCAGTAAGCTAGAAGACAGATCAGTTTAAATTGTACAATTAGAAGTGAAAAAAAGAAAAGAATTGAAAGGAAGGAGGAAAGCCCACAGGAGATACCATCAAAAGCAATATGTCTGCATTACTGGAATCCTGGAAGGAGAAGAGAGGGAGAAAAGAATAGGAAGCTTATTTCAATAAATAATGGCAGAGAACTTCAAAAAGATGAGTAGAGCTCTGGACATCCAGGCTCAAGAAGGTAATAGGTCACCTTAAAATTTCAAGCTGTTCTTCTCCATTACACAGAATAAAATTGTCTAAAATCAAAGACAAAGAATTTTAAAAGTAGAAGAGAAAGAAATTCTCTCATACAAGGGAACCTCTATAAGGCTGTTAGCAGATTTTAAAGCAGAGATTTCACAGGCCAGGAGGGAATGAGAAGATAAATTCAAAGTACGGAAAGAAACCACCCACCAGAATGTTTTACCCAGCAAAACTGAAGGCAAAATACTTTCCCTATTTAAAAAAAGCTAAGAAAATTCATCATCACCGAACCTGCCTTATAAGAAAAGTTGAAAGGAGTACATTAAGCTGAAACAAAAGGATACTCAATAGTAACACAAAAATATATACCACACTGGTAAAGGTGAACAGACAGGACACTCTGTATGTTTACCTTAAATCTGTAAAATGGTAATGTGTTAACGAAACTCTAGAATAAAAGTCAAAGGATGAAAACGCTAATGAAAAAGACTATAACTTCAACAATTTTTAAATAATACATAAAAAGTAAATGTATATCCAAAATATAATGGGATGAAAGGATAGAGCTATGTGACCAAAGTTAAATTGTTATCAATGTAAAATAGACTATTATATCTTTACAGTGTTTTATGTAAACCTCATGGGAACCATAAAGCAAAAATCTACAATACATACACAAAAATAGAATGGAATCAAAGCATAACACTACAGGTAATTATCAATATGCAAAGAAAGTGGGGGGCGGAGCAAGATGGCGGAGGAGTAGGAGACCTGGATTTCGTCTGGTCTCAGGAATTCAGCTGAATAGGGATCAAACCATTCTGAACACCTATGAACTCAACAGGAGATCGAAGAGGAGAGTAGCAACAACTCTCTGAACAGAGAAGCGACCACTTACTGGAAGGTAGGACGTGTGGAGAAGTGAATCCGAGGCGATATTCGGGAGGATAGACGGCGGGGGAGGGGGCCTCCGTCGGCCACTACCGGCAAGTGCTAGAGCCGCGGAGCACAAAATCGGAACTTTTAGAAGTCGGTTCCGCTGAGGGACGTCGCTCCAGTGGCTAAGCGGGGGGTGGAACCCTCATGGGACAGTGTGCTCTCAGGACCCTCGGGGCCGCAGAAAGACCGGGGGTGCCTGAGTGCGGCAGAGCTCCCCGGTATCAGAGCGGGGAAGCCAGCTGCAGAGACAGAGCCGAGGCGTGGGCTCTCTGCTTGGGGTTGCCATAAACTGTGATCCGCGGCCCAGTCGGGCCACTGCTCCTTCAGCAGGGACCCAACAAGCGGCAGAGCAGGGGAGACTCCCCTTCCTCCCCTGGGAGGAGCGGCGCGGGAGCGCACCGCAGGGATCTGCTGGGTTTGGAGACTCCACACGGGGCCGGGTGCCAGAGATAGAAATACTCGGTCACAGGCCGGGTGAGCACGGAGTGCGGCCGGAGACCGGGGAGATGGGAGTGACTGGTTTTCTCTGGGGGAGCACTTACGAGTGGAGCCCTGAGTTCTGGCTCCTCCGGGGCGGAGACTGGAGGCCGCCATTTTCACTCTCGTCCTGCAAAGCTGTAGGGAGAGCTTGCAGGGAACAAAAGCTCCCGAGAGCAAACCCGAGCAGATTGCTTAGCCCGGACCGACAAGGGCGGGGCAATTCCGCCTCCAGTAAAGACATTTGGGAACCACGGCAACAGGCCCCTCCCCCACAAGATCAGCACGAACAGCCAGCAAAGACCAAGTTTACCGATCAAGGAGAACGGGAGAACTCCAGCGCTAGGGGAATACTGCACAAAGAATTCATGGCTTTTTTACCATGATTCATTAGTTTTTCAAAGTTAATTTTTTAACTGTTTTTTTTTTTTTAATTTTTCTTTTTCCCTTTTTCAGCCAACATCTTATCAATCCCTTTTTGAAAAAAATTTTTTTTATTTTTCATTTTTAGAGTCATATTCTATCCCTTCATATTAGATACCCTTATTTTTGGCATATGTATATAAGTTGTCCTCTCTTTAAAATTCTGAAATAGTTTCTTCTAAAAGATAAAAAAATACCCTAAATCACTAGTGTATGGCTTTGTCCTAGTCTCCTACCTGATCACATTCCCCCCCTTTTTTTTTCTTTTCATTTTTCTTTTTAAATCTTTTCTTTTTTCAAACTTCTTATCAATTACTTTTATACAATCTTTTATAATTTTCATCTTTACAGTCATCTTCCATCCCTTCATTGTATCAACCCTTATTTTGTACATATATAAGTCTTTCTTTCTTGAAAATTTTAGGAGGCACTTTCTTCTAACAGACCAAAATACACCCAAAATCTGGTGTGTGGCACTGATCTATGCACTACCCTGATCATATGTGATCATATCCTGTTTTGTTTTGTTCTGTTTTTGTTTTTATCTTTTTCTTTTTTTTTCCTCTTTCTTTTTTCTTTCTTTCCCTTTCTTTTCCCCTGGTTTCAGGTCTTTTCTGATTTGTATAGAGTATATTTGCTGGGGACATTGTTAACCTGTTAGCATTTTGTTCTCTCATTCATCTATTCTCTGGACAAAATGACAAGACGAAAAAAAATCACCTCAGCAAAAAGAACAAGAGGTAGTACCGTCTGCCAGGGACCTACTCAATACGCACATTAGTATGATGTTGGACCTAGAGTTCAGAATCATGACTTTAAAGATACTAGCTGGGCTTGAAAAAAGCATGGAAGTTATTAGAGAAACCCTTCCTGGAGAAATAAAAGAACTAAAATCTAACCAAGTCAAAATCAAAACTGCTATTCATAAAGTGCAATAAAAAATGGGGGCACTAACTGCTAGGATAAATGAGGCAGAAGAGAGAATCAGCGATATAGAAGACCAAATGATGGAAAATAAAGAAGCTGTGAAAAAGAGAGATAAACAACTACTGGATCACGAGGGCAGAAATTGAGAGATAAGCGATACGATAAGACGAAACAACATTAGAATAATTGGGATCCCAGAAGAAGAAGAAAGAGAGAGAGGGGCAGAAGGTATATTGGAGCAAATTATAGCAGAGAACTTCCCTAATGTGGGGAAGGAAACAGGCATCAAAATCCAGGAGGCACAGAGAACCCCTCTCAAAATCAATAAAAGTAGGTCAACACCCCAACATCTAAGAGTAAAACTTATGAGTCTCAGAGACAAAGAGAAAATCCTGAAAGCAGCTCGGGAGAAGAGATGTGTAACCTATAATGGTAGAAACATTAGACTGGCAACAGACCTATCCACAGAGACCTGGCAGGCCAGAAAGGACTGGCATGGTACCTTCAGAGCACTAAACGAGAAAAATATGCAGCCAAGAATACTATATCCAGCTAGGCTGTCATTGAAAATAGAAGGAGAGAAAAAGCTTCCAGGACAAACAAAAACTAAAGGAATTTGCAAACACGAAACCAGCCCTACAAGAAATATTGAAAGGGGTCCTCTAAGCAAGAGAGAGCCTAAAAGCCACATAGACCAGAAAGGAATACAGACAATATACAGTAATAGTCACCTTACAGGCAATACAATGGCATTAAATTCATATGTTTCAAAAGTTACCCTGAATGTAAACGGGCTAAACGCCCCAATCAAAAGACACAGGCTATCAGATTGGATTAAAAAACAAGACCCATCAATACGCTGTCTGCAAGAGACTCATTTTAGACCCAAAGACACCCCCACATTGAAAGTGAGGGTGTGGAAAACCATTTACCATGCTGATAGACACCAAAAGAAAGCTGGGGTGGCAATCCTTCTATCAGACAAATTAGATTTTAAAACAAAGACTGTAATAAGAGATGAGGAAGGACACTATATCCTACTTAAAGGGTCTATCCAACCAGAAGATCTAACAATTGTAAATATCTATGCTCCGAACATGGGAGCAGCCAATTATATAAGGCAATTAATAACAAAAGCAAAGAAACACATTGACAACAATACAATAATAGTGGGGGACTTTAACACCCCCCTGACTGAAATGGACAGATCCTCTAAGCAAAACATCAACAAGGAAATAAAGACTTTAAATGACACACTGGACCAAATGGACTTCACAGACATATTCAGAACGTTCCATCCCAAAGCAACGGAATACACATTCTTCTCTAGTGCCCATGGAACATTCTCCAGAATAGATCACATCCTAGGTCACAAATCAGGTCTCAACTGGTACCAAAAGACTGGGATGATTCCCTGCATATTTTCAGACCACAATGCTTTGAAACTAGAACTCAATCACAAGAGCAAAGTCGGAAAGAACTCACATACATGGGGGCTAAAGAGCATCCTACTAAAGAATGAATGGGTCAACGAGGACATTAAAGAATTAAAAAAAATTCATGGAAACCAATGAAAATGAAAACACAACTGTTCAAAATCTTTGGGCTGCAGCAAAGGCAGTCCTGAAAGTATATAGCAATACAAGCCTTTCTCAAGAAACAAGAAAGGTCTCAAATACACAACCTAACCCTACACCTAAAGGAGCTAGAGAAAAAACAGCAAATGAAGCCTAAACCCAGCAGGAGAAGAGAAATAATCAAGATCAGAGCAGAAATCAATGAACTAGAAACCAAAAGAACAGTAGAACAGATCAACGAAACTAGGAGCTGGTTCTTTGAAAGAATTAACAAGATTGATAAACCCCTGGCCAGACTCATCAAAAAGAGAAATGACCCAAATCAACAAAATCATGAATGAAAGAGGAGAGATCACAACCAACACCAAAGACATACAAACAATTCTAAGAACATATTATGAGCAACTCTATGCCAGCAAATTAGACAGCCTGGAAGAAATGGATGCATTCCTAGAGCTGTATAAACTACCAAAATTGAACCAGAAAGAAATCGAAAACCTGAACTGACCTATAACCACTAAGGAAATTGAAGAATCATCAAAATCTCCCAACAAACAAAAGCCCAGGGCCAGATGGCTTCCCAGGGGAATTCTCCCAAACATGTAAAGAATTAATACCTATTCTCCTGAAACTGTTCCAAAAAATAGAAATGGAAGGAAAACTTCCAAACTCATTTTATGAGGCCACCATTCCCTTGATCCCCAAACCAGACAAAGACCCCATCAAAAAAGAGAATTACAGACCAATGTCCTTGATGAACATGGATGCAAAAATTCTCACCAAAATACTAGCCAATAGGATCCAACAGTACATTAAAAGGATTATTCACCATGACCAAGTGGGATTTATTCCTGGGCTGCAAGATTGGTTCAACATCCGCAAATCAATCAACGTGATACAATACATTAAGAAAAGAAGAAGAATCATATGATCCTCTCAATAGATGCAGAAAAAGCATTTGACAAAGTCCAGCATCCTTTCTTGACCAAAACTCTTCAGAGTATAGGGATAGAGGGTACATACCTCAATATCATAAAAGCCATCTATGTAAAACCTATAGCAAATATCATCCTTAATGGGGAAAAGCTGAGAGCTTTCCCCCTAAGGTCAGGAACGTGGCAGGGATGTCCACTATCACCACTGCTATTCAACATAGTATTAGAATTCCTAGCCACAGCAATCAGACAACACAAAGAAATCAAAGGCATCCAAATCGGCAAAGAGGAAGTCAAACTCTCACTCTTTGAAGATGATATGATACTTTATGTAGAAAACCCAAAAGACTCCACCCCAAAAACTGCTAGAACTCATACAGGAATTCAGTAAAGTGGCAGGATATAAAATCAATGCACAGAAATCAGTGGCATTCCTATACACAACAAGACAGGAGAGAGACAAATTAAGGAGTCAATCCCATTTACAATGGCACCCAGAACCATAAGATACCTAGGAATAAATCTAACCACAGAGGCAAAGGATCTGTACTCAGAAAACCATAAAATACTCATGAAAGAAATTGAGGAAGACACAAAGAAATGGAAAAACGTTCCATGCTCATGGATTGGAAGAACAAATATTGTGAAGATGTCAATGCTACCTAGAGCAATCTACACATTCAATGAAATCCCCATCAAAATACCATCCAGTTTTTTCAAAGAAATGGAACAAATAATCCTAAAATTTGTATGGAATCAGAAGAGACCCCGAATAGCCAGAGGAATGTTGAAAAAGAAAAGCAAAGCTGGCGGCATCACAATTACGGACTTCCAGCTCTATTACAATGCTGTCATCATCAAGACAGTCTGGTACCGGCACAAAAACAGACACATGGATCAGTGGAACAGAATCGAGAGCCCAGAAATGGACCCTCAACTCCATGGTCAACTAATCCTTGACAAAGCAGGAAAGAATGTCCAATGGAAAAAAGACAGTCTCTTCAACAAATGGTGTTGGGAAAACTGGACAGCCACATGCAGAAGAATGAAACTGGACCATTTCCTTACACCACACACAAAAATAGACTCCAAATGGTTGAAAGACCTAAACGTGAGACAGGAGTCCATCAAAATCCTAAAGGAGAACATAGGCAGCAACCTCTTTGTCCTGAGCTGCAGCAACTTCTTCCTAGAACCATTGCCAAAAGCAAGGGAAGCCAGGGCAAAAATGAACTATTGGGATTTCATCAAGATAAAAAGCTTTTGCACAGCAAAAGAAACAGTCCACAAAACCAAAAGACAACCGACAGAATGGGAGAAAATATTTGCAAATGACATAGCAGATAAAGGGCTAGTATCCAAAATCTATAAAGAACTTATCAAACTCAACACCCAAAGAACAAATGATCCAATCAAGAAATGGGCAGAAGACATGAACAGTCATTTTTCCAAAGACGACATCCAAATGGCCAACAGACACATGAAAAAGTGCTCAACATTGCTCGGCATCAGGGAAATCCAAATCAAAACCTCAATGAGATACTACCTCACACCAATCAGAATGGCTAGGATTAACAAGTCAGGAAAGGACAGATGTTGGCGGGGATGCAGAGAAAGGGGAACCCTCCTACACTGTTGGTGGGAATGCAAGCTGGTGCAACCACTCTGGAAAACAGTATGGAGGTTCCTCAAACAGTTGAAAATAGAGCTACCATACGATCCAGCAATTGCACTACTGGGTATTTACCCCAAAGATACAAATGTAGGGTATCGAAGGGGTACGTGCACCCCAATGTTTATAGCAGCAATGTCCACAATAGCCAAACTGTGGAAAGAGCCAAGATGTCCATATACAGATGAATGGATAAAGAAGAAGTGGTATATATACACAATGGAATATTATGCAGCCAACAAAAGGAATGAGATCTTGCCATTTGCAACGACGTGGATGGAACTGGAGGGTGTTATGCTGAGTGAAATAAGTCAATCAGAGAAAGACATGTATCATATGACCTTACTGATATGAGGAATTCTTAATCTCAGGAAACAAACCGAGGGTTGCTGGAGTGGTGGGGGGGCTGGGAGGGATGGGGTGGCTGGGTGATAGAAATTGGGGAGGGTATATGCTGTGGCGAGTGCTGTGAATTGTGCAAGACTGTTGAATCCCAGATCTGTACCTCTGAAACAAATAATGCAATATATGTTAAGAAAAGAAAAGAAGAAGAAGATAGCAGGAAGGGAAGAATGAATGGGGGGGAAATCGGAGGGGGAGATGAACCATGAAAGACGATGGACTCTGAAAAACAAACTGAGAGTTTTAGAGGGGAGGGGGGTGGGGGGATGGGTTAGCCTGGTGATGGGTATTAAAGAGGGCATGTTCTGCGTGGAGCACTGAGTGTTATACACAAGCAATGAATCATGGAACACTACATCCAAAACTAATGATGTAATGTATGGTGATTAACATAACAATAAAAAATTAAAAAAATACAAAGAAAGCCATAAAGGAAGAAAAATGCAACTACAAAACACGCAGAAAAACAATTAGTGAGACCTTACCTATCAGTGTTTATTCTAAATATTAATGGATGTAATTCTTTAATCAAAAGGCATAGAGTGGCTGAATGTATGTAAAAAACACAAGCAAAAATGGAAGACCCAATTATATGTTGCCTACCACAGAGACTCACCTCAGCTCTAAGGACAGAAATAGATTCAAAGTGATTGGATATCAAAGGTATTCCAAGAAAGTGGACACACACACACACACACACACACACGCATGAGTAGCTTTATTAGCCTCAGATAAAATAGACTTTAAGCCAAAAATGTAACCAGAGACAAAAATGATTTTTATATAATAAGGGGGTCAAATCATCAAGAAGATAGATCACAAATATATATGCAGCATCTAAATATATTAAGCAAATACCAACAGATCTGAGAGATAGACAGTAATAAGAATAGGGGACTTTAATGCCCCACTTTTAACAAGGGATAGATTATTTAGAAGAAAATCAACTGGGAAATGTTAGATTTGAAGCACACTTTAGACCAAATGGACCTAACAGATAACATAAAGAACATTTCATCCAACAGCAGCAAAAATACTTTCTCCCCAAGTGCACAATGTATTCTCCCCAGCATAGAACACAGTGTAGGTCTCAAGACAGGCCTCAGTAAATTTAAGAAGGTTGAAATCATACCAACTATCTTTTCCAACCACAATGATGTAAAACGAGAAATCAATTATGAAAAAAATATGGAAAGAATAGAAATACAAGGAAGCTAAATAACATGCTACTAATGAATGGGTCAAGCAAGATAAAGAGGAAATAAAATATATGGAGACAAATGAAAAAGAAGACATAGTAATCCAAAATATTTGGGTTGCAGCAAAAGCAGTTCTTAGAGGGAAGTTTAGAGCAATACAGGTCCACCTCAGAACCAAGAAAAATCTCAAATACATAACTTACCCTTACACATAAGAGGGCTAGAAAAAGAACAAAGCTCAAAGATAGTAGAAGGAAGGAAATAATAAAGATCAGAACAGAAATAGTAAAATAGAGACTAAAAATATGAAAATGAAATCAGAAACTGGTTTTTAGAAAAGATAAAAATATTGATAAACCTTTAGCTAGACATGAAGAAAAAAAAAAGAAGACTCAAAATCAGAAATGAAGGCAAAAAACAACTGACACCGCAGAAACACAAAAGATAAGAGAATATTATGAAAAATTATATGCCAAATTGGACAACCTAGAAGAAATGGGTCAATTCCTACAAACATATAATCTTTCAAAATTGAATCAAGAGGATATAAAGTATTTGAAGAAACCAATTACTAGTAATGAAGTTCATCAGTAAGTAACAAAAATACTCTCAAACAAAAGCCTAGGACCAGATGAATTCATGTGGATTCTACTAAAAACAGTTAAAGGGGGGTTAGTATCTATTCTTCTCAAACTATTCAAAAAAAAAAAATAGAAGAGGAAGGAAAGCTTCTAAATTCGTTTTATGCAGCCAATGTTATCCTGATAACAAAACTAAATAAAAACACTACAAAACAAAACAGGTCAATATCTCTGATGAACATAGATGCAAAAGTCCTCAACAAAATACTAGCAAACTGAATTCAACAATACATTAAAAATATTCACTACAATATAAGATTTATTGGAGGAATGCAAGAGTGGTACAATAGTTGCAAAATCAATGTGATATATCACATTAAGATGAGATAGGATAAAAGCCATTTGGTCATCTCAGTAGATGCAGAAGAAGCATTTGGCTAAATACAACATCCACTCATGATAAAAACTCTCAACAAGGTGGGGTTAGAGGGAACAAACATCAATAAAATAAGTGTCATGTATGAAAAATGCACAGCTAATATCATACTCCATGGTGAAGAACTCAAGAATAGGACAGAATGTCTACTTTCATCACTTTTATTCAACACAGTACTGAAGTCCTAGCCACAGCAATTGGACAAGAAATAAAAGGCATCCAAATTGGTAAGGAATAAGTTAATGTATCATTATTTGCAGATGATACTATACAGAGAAGACCCTAAATACAACAAAAACTAGAACTGATTAATAAATTCAGTGAAACTGTAGGACACAAAATTAATATACAGAAATCCACTGCATTTCTATAAACAAAGGAGGAGAAAAATTAAGAAAACAAAGCCTTTTAGAATCAATACCATTTACAGTTACACCCGATACAGTTAGATACCTAGGAATTAACCTAAATAAAGAGGTGAAAGACATACTCTGAGACCAATACATACATACTCTGAGACCTATAAAACATCAAAGAAATTGAAAGGACACAAAAGAAATGGAAAAACTTTTCATGCTCATGGATTGGAAGAATAAATATTGTTCAAATGTCCATAGTACCCAAAGCAATCTACACATTCAGTGTGATCTCTATTAAATACCACCAGCATTTTTCATACAACTAGAATAAACCTAAATTTTCTGTGGAATCACAAAAGACCTTGAATAGCCAAAGCAACCTTGAAAAATGAAAGCAAAGCTGGAGGCATCACAATTCTGGATGTCAAGTGGTATTACAAAGCTGTGGTAATCAAAGGAGTATGGTACTAGTACAAAACAAAACAAAACAAAAAACCACATAGGTCAATAGAACAGAATAGAAAACCTAGAAATGAATGCACAATTCTACGGTCAATTCATCTTCAACAAAGCAGGAAAGAATATCCAATGGAAAAAAGACAGTTTCTTCAAGAAATGGTGTTGGGAAAACTGGACAGCAACATGCAAAAGAATGAAACTGGACCACATCCTCACACCGTTTATGAAAATAAATTCTAAATGGATTAAAGACCTAAATGTGAGACCTGAAACCATCAAAATCCTAGAAGAGAGCACAGTCAGTAACTTCTTTGACATCAGCCATAGCTACCTCTTTCTAGATATGTCTCCTGAGGTAAGGGAAACAAAAGCAAAAATAAACTATTGGGACTCCATCAACATAAAAATCTTCTGCCCAGCAAAGGCAACAATCAACAAAGCTAAAAGGCAGCCTACTGAAAGGGAGAAGATATTTGCAAAGGACATATGTGATAAAGGGTTAGTATCTAAAATATATAAGGAACTTATGAAACACATACCCCCAAAAATGAATAATCTAATTAGAAGTGGACAGAAGACATGAATAGACATTTTTCCAAAGAAGACATATAGATGGCCAACAGACACATGAAAAGATGCTCAATATCACTTATCAGGGAAATGCAAATCAAAACTACAATTAGATACTACCACATACCTGCCAGAATGGCTATCAACAACAACACAAGAAAGAGCAGGTGTTGGCAAGGATGTGGAGAAAAGGGAGCCCTCTTGCATTGTGGAGGGGAATGCAAACTGGTGCAGCCACTGTGCAAAACAGTATGGAGTTCCTCAAAAAGTTTAAAATACAACTATCCTATGATCCAGCAATCACACTACTGGGTATTTACCCAAAGAATACAAATATACTATACCAAAGGGATCCATGCATCCCAATGTTTATAGCGGCTTTATCTACAGTAACAAAGATATGGAAATAGCCCAGGCATCCACTGATTGATGAATAAAGAAGTCACACACACACACACACACACACTGGAATATTATTCGGCCAGAGGAAGACTGAAATCTTGCCATTTGCAGTGACACAGATGGAGCTAGAGAGTATTATGTTAAGCAAAATCAGAGGAAGACAAATACCATATGACTTCACTCATATGTGGAATTTAAGCAACAGAACAAATCAAAGGTAAAAAAAAAAAAAAGAGAGAGAGAGAGAGAGAGAGACAGAGGGAGGGAGGGAGGGAGAGGGAGGCAAACCAAGAAACAGACTCTTAACTATAGAGAACAAAGGATGGTTACCAGAAAGATGGAGGGGGGGATGGGTGAATAGGAGATGGGGATTAAGAAGTGCACTTATGATGTGCACTGGATGATGTATAGAAGTAGTGAATCATTATATTGTATACCTGAAACTAATATTATACTGTGTTAACTGGAATTTAAATAAAAACTATAAAAATAAGAAAACAATCCCTTTTATATAATTGTACCAAAAAATAAAATACCCAGGAATAAACTTAACCAAGTAAGTTAGACCTGTTCTCTGAAAACTATAAAACACTGTTGAAGGCAATTGAAGATGACACAAATGGAAAGATACCCCATGCTTATGGGTTGGAAGAATATTGTTAAAATGTCCCTACTACCCAAAGCATTCTAGAGATTCAGTGCAATCTGTAACCAAAGGCCAACAGCATTTTTCAGAAAACTAGAACAAACAATCCTAAAATTTGTATGGAACCACAAAGACTCCAAAATGTCAAAGGAATTCTTAAGAAGAACAAAGCTAGAGGTATCACAATTCCAGATTTCAAGATAAATTCCAAAGCTATAGTGTAGTGTATAGTATGATACTGGTACAAAAATAGACATAGAGCAATAGGAAAGAATAGACAACCCAAAAACAAACCCATGCTTCTATGGTCAATTAATCTGTGACAAAGGAGGCAAGAATATACAATGGGGGGAAAGACAGTCTCTTCAGTAATGGTGCTGGGAAAACCAGACATCCACATGCAAAAGAATGAAACTGGACCACTTTTTATATGATACACAAAAATAAGCTCAAAATGAGTTAAAGACTTAAATGTGAGACATGAAATCATAAAAGTCCTAGAAAAAAAAAAAAACAGGCAGTAATTTCTTTGACATTGACCTCAGCAACATTTTTCTAGATATGTCTCCCCAGGCAAGGGAAACAAAAGCAAAAATTACAGGGACTATAGCAAAATAAAAGTTTTTGCACAGTAAAGGAAACCATCAGCAAAACAAAGGTAAAGCTCCTGAATAGGAGAAGATAGTGATAAATGAGATATTCAATAAAGGGTTAATATCCAAACTATGTAAAGAACTTAAACAACTTAACACCAAAAAAAAAAAAACTCCCCAAATAATCCAATTTAAAAACACGAAGAGGATCTAAATAGGCATTTTCCAAAGAAAACATACAGATGGCCAAAAGACACATGAAAAGATGCTCAACATCACTAATCATTAGGGAAATGCAAATCCAAACCACAATGATATATCCTCATACACCTGTCAGAATGGCTAGAATCAAAAAGAAGTAAATGTCAGTGAGGATGTGGAGTAAATGGAGCCGTGTGCACTGTTGGTGGGAATGTAAATTGGTGCAGCCACTGTGGAAAACTGTATGGAGGTTCCTCAAAAATTAAAAATAGAAATATCATATGATCCAGTAGTTCTATTACCGGGTCACCCAGAAAAAATGAACACACTAATTCAAAAAGATATATGCACCCCTATGTTCATTGCAGCATTATTTCAAGTAGACATGATATGGAAGCAACTCAAGTGTCCATCAACAAATGAATGGATAAAGATGTGGTATATATATGTATGTGTATAGGAATGGAACATACTATGGAATATATATACATATATTCCGTGTGTGTGTATATATACATACACACTATATACTATGGAATATATATATTTCAATATACTGTATACTGTATATACATAGTGTGTGTGTGTATATATATATATACACACACAATGGAATATATACATATATAATATGTATGGACTGTGCGTGTACACACACACACACACACACACACACACACACTATGGAATATTGCTTAGCTGTAAAAAATGACATCTTGCTATTTGCAACAACACATATGGACCCAGAGGGTATTATGCTAAGTGAAATAAATCATTGAAAGATAAATACTCTATGATTTCACTTATATATGGAATCTAAAAAACAAATGAACAAACAAACAACAGATTCTTAAATGTAGAGAACTGGTGGTTGTCAGAGGGGAAGTGAGTGGAAGGAGAGGTGAAAAACCTAAAGGCGATTAAGAGGTACACGCTTTTGGTTGTAAAATAAGTCATAGTGAAGAAAAGTATATCACAGGGAATATAGTCAATAATATTGTAATAATAATGTTTGGAGACAGATGGGGATGATACTTTATCATGATGAGCACTGAGTAATGCATACCATGGTTGGAAAACAAAACAAAACAGAACTACATGATGATTTGATCTAGCAATCAAATGATCTAGCAATTTGATCTAGCAATCCCACTTCTGGGTATATATGCAAAGAAAATGAAATCAGAATCTTCTAGAGATATCTGCCCTCCCATGTTGATTGAAATGTTACAATAGCTAAGACATGGAAACAAGCTAAGTGTCCATCAACATATGAATGGATAAATAAGATATAAGATATACACACAATGGAATATTATTCAGCCATGAGAAAGAAGGAAATCCTGTGTTTGCAACAAGTTGGGTGGACATCGAGGGCATCATGCTAAGTGAAGTAAGTCAGATATAGAAAGACAAATACTGTATATTACTTATACATGGAATCTAAAAACAGAAACAGAGTGGTAGTTACCAGAGTTTGGGGCTAATAAGGAGTTACTCCCATAGTGTACGAACTTCTACTTATAAGATTAATAAGTTTGGGGATGTAATATACAGCTTAGGGATTATAGCTGATACTATATCATATATGATATACTTTAATATTGCTAAAAGAGTAGATCTTAAATGTTCTCACCACAAAAAAAGAAATGATAACTATCTGAAGGATGAAGGTGGTAGCAAATACTATGGTGGTAATCATTTTGCAATTTATAAATGTATCGAATCAACACATTATACACCTTAAACCTGCTCAATATTACCTGTCAATTATATCAATAAAGCTGGAAAAAAAGCTGCACTTTATAAAAATAAAATAATCTATGAAAATGTTACAGATCATTACAATAAAGTAATGGATAATTTCAGAAGAGATATGGAAGCTTAAGAAAGCAATCAAATAGAGATCTTAAGTGGACTAGTACAATAGCTAAAACTAAAAAAAAAAAAAAAATCATGGATGGGATTAACAGAGTGTGTCCAACCAAAGAAAGTAGTCATAAACTTAGACACATAAATAGTATTTATCCCGGACTAAGAACAGAGGAAAGAGAAAGCAAACTGGGGGAAAAAGACCCTATAATTGAACCCCAGAAGAAGAAGAAAGCAAGAGTTAAAAAAAAGACACATTTGAAGTACATTGGCCAACTCAACACCCAAAGAATAAATAATCCCATCAAGAAATGGGCAGAAGACATGAACAGACATTTTTCCAAAGAAGACATCCAAATGGCCAACAGACACATGAAAAAGTGCTCAACATTGCTCAGCATCAGGGAAATTTAAATCAAAACCTCAATGAGATACCACCACCTCACACCAGTCAGAATGGCTAAAATTAACAAGTCAGGAAATGACAGATGTTGGCGGGGATGTGGAGAAAGGGGAACCCTCCTACACTGTTGGTGGGAATGCAAGCTGGTGCAACCACTCTGGAAAACAGTATGGAGGTTCCTCAAACAGTTGAAAATAGAGCTACCATACGATCCAGCAATTGCACTACTGGGTATTTACCCCAAAGATACAAATGTAGTGATCTGAAGGGGTATGTGCACCCCAACATTTTTAGCAATGTCCACAATAGCCAAACTGTGGAAAGAGCCAAGATGTCCATATACAGATGAATGGATAAAGAAGAAGTGGTATATATACACAATGGAATATTATGCAGCCAACAAAAGGAATGAGATCTTGCCATTTGCAACTATGTGTATGGAACTAGAGGGTATTACGCTAAGTGAAATAAGTCAATCAGAGAAAGACATGTATCATATGATCTCAATGATATGAGGAATTCTTAATCTCAGGAAACAAACTGAGGGTTGCTGGAGTGGTGGGGGATGGGAGGGAAGGGGTGGCTGGGTGATAGACACTGGGGAGGGTATGTGCTATGGTGAGCGCTGTGAATTGTGTAAGACTGATGAATCACAGACCTGTACCTCTGAAACAAATAATACAACATACGTTAAAAAAAAAAAAAAGATAGTAGGAAGGGAAAAACGAAGGGGGGGAAATCAGAGGGGGAGAAGAACGATGAGAGACTGTGGACTCTGAGAAACAAACAGGGTTCTGGGGACGGGGAGGGATGGGTTAGCCTGGTGATAGGTATTAAAGAGGGCATGTATTGAATGGAGCACTGGGTGTTATATGCAAACAATGAATAATGGAACACTATATCAAAAACAAATTTAAAAAAATGTTATGAAGTATATTGGCCAATCTTTTTCAGATTGTCCTCAAAATCATCAATGCACAGGTCCAAGAAGCCCAGAAAAATCCCAGTCAGAACAAATACAAAGAAAATCACACCTGAGCATATCGTAGTCAAACTGCTGTCAACCAAAATAAGAGAAAAGCCTTAAAAGCATTCAGTGGAGGAGAGGAGACATACAGTAGAACCCAGGGAAGAAGGACAGCAGATTTATTATAAAGAAAGGACATAAAACAAAAAACAAACAAGAAAAACCAATGGAGACTCAAAAGATAAAGGAGTGACATCTTAAAGTGTCCAGGCAGAGGGTCAAGTGTGGGGATGTACTATTACATAGATTCCACCACGAAGTATAAAATAGATTTTTAAAAATAAAGAAAAAAATAAGGACAGTTTTCAAACAATAGCTCAGAAAATATATACAGAAAAAACAAACAAACAAAAAGAAATGCTAAAGGAAGTTCTTTAGGTTGGTTATGAATACCACCAATGAACAATTAAATATTTAAGGGAAGGAGAGCAGTAGAAATAGTAAATATTTGAAGTTTTATTTTCTTTTCTCAATTTGTATACACTGTAATGGACTTTTTAGAGCAAAATGAACAACAAAATCAAGATTGGTGAAGTAGGGGTAGAAATATATGGTGATAGCACAAAGACAGGATGGGAACACACTGTTTTAGGCTTATATGTTGCTTATTACATTATAAATGAAGTGATATGTTAATAACATATTAGATTGTTAGTAACAGTATTAGAGTAATCATAAAAATATTTAAGAAGACTAATACAGGAGATAGGTTTAAAAAAAATCCAAAACTTTGACTAAACCAAGAGAAGACAGAAAGGACCAAGAGCTGAAGTACAGAAACAATAAATTACATGCTGCTCTAATTAACCCCAACTATCTCAATACTTCTATTAAATGCAAATGACTTACACATTTCAATTTATAAAATAGTTTTGTGATGATTTTTAAGATCCACTCTCTTAGCCGTTTTCCAATTTGCAGCGCATTATTAACTAGAGCCACCATGCTGTGCCTTATACCCCTATGACTTATTTATTTCATACTGGAGGTTTGTACCTTTTGACTCCTTTCATCCATCTTGCCTGCAAGCCCTGCCTCTGGCAGGGCTTTGTTTTCTATGAGCTTACCTTTTTAAAATTATTTATTATTTTTTTTGTAGATTCTACCTATAAGTGAGATCACATGGTATTTGTCTTTCTTGGTCTTTTTTCACTTAGAATAATGCCCTCAAAATCCACTCATGTGGTCGCAAATGACAAGATTTCCTTTTTTATTGTTGCATAATATTCCACTTAAATACACCACATTTTACTTATCTATTCATGCATCCATGGATACTTAGGTTGTTTCCACATCTCGGCTATTGTAAATAATGTGGCTATGAATGTTGGGGTGCATATACCTTTCAATTAGTGTTTTCATACACATTCCAATTTTAAAGCAGGGATTGTCATACTGGATGTAGAGGAAGAACCAAGTATCTGTTTTTAAAAGATGTGCTTTAAATATGAAGACAAAGATAAGTGAAAGCAAAAATACAGAAAAATGATGAACAGAACCTTAAGGCCCTGAGGCACCTAGGTGGTTCAGATGGTTAAACATGGTCATGATTTTGGAGTCCTGGGATCGAGCCCCATGTTGGGCACCCTGCTCATTGGGGAGCCTGCTTCTTCCTCTACCTCTGCCCCTCCCCTTGTTCATGTTCTCTCCCATGCTCACTCTCTCTCAAATAAAATCTTAAACAAACAACAAAAAAAACCCTTAATGCCCTATGTGGGTACACATGAGGATACTCATAATTGCCAGTCAGGCAAAGTGGACCTCAAGACAGGGAGTAATGCCATAGATAAAGAACATTATTTCATAATGACTAAAGGGTCAATTACTCAATTCCTAAAAATCCTCAAAGTGTGTATAATGAATAATGATACATAAAGAAAAAATAGATAAAGTGAAAGCATAGAGAAATCCAAACAAAACCAGAGATTTTAACACTACTCAGTTATAATTGATAGAACAAGTAGACAACAGTGAAGAATGTAGAAAATTTGAGGACAGTGTTAACCACCTTGAGCATAGTGACATTTGTAGAACATATACCCAGCAACTGCAGGATGCATATTCTTTAAGTGCATATGGGACATTCATAAAGATAGACCATACACTGGCCCTTAAAACACATCTCAATAAATGCCAATCAGTTGGAACCATGGAGAGTATATTCTCTGACAAGAGTAGTAAAATTTATGAAGTTAGTAACAGTAAGATAACTGGTAAAGCCCAAAGTCATTTGGAAGAAGAAATCACAGAGGTGGTTAAAAAGTACTTTGAAATAACTGATAATTAAAACATAACCTATCAAAATTTGTGAGCAGTAACTAAAGAAATACTTGGAAATGAATGTATAGCTTTAAAAGCTTACCTTAGAAAAGATAGGCTTAAAAATCAGTGATCTAAGCTTCCACAGTATGAAGTAAAAGTACAAATTAATTACAAAGTAAAAAAAAAAAAAAAACAAGAAATAATGGAGATCAGAAATCAGGACCTAAGAAACAGACTGATAGTGACCGATGTTGACTAATAGAGAAAGTCAATGAAGGCAAAGTTCTCTAAAAGGATTCTTAGACCAACTGAAGAAAGAGAAAATATAAATTACTAATATCAGTACAATAGAGGAGAAATAAATAATGTCATGTGAGTCCTCTCAAATCATCAAACCTGGGTAGTTTGGGGACCACAAGTATTAGCATAAAAACATACTCATGGCCGAGTTGTTGTTGTTGTTTTAATAGTAAAAGGATAAAAAGCAAAATCAGCAAAGGGAAAAGTTTCATGGGGTAAATTCCAGAGTAAACCAGAGACAAACTTTTTAAAAGTCTGTTCTAAGTAGAGTTATACAGGACATGCTTAGTTCCTCCACAATGAGTTGTGACAACACATGTGAAATGCCTAATGAACTCATTAGACACTCCACGTCCAAGGTTTTTACTGGGGACTGGCCATGTAGTTAGCCTCTTTCTAGAGTATACCACAATTCCAGACTGCCAATAGAAAAGCAGGTATTCAGCACAGACCATATTGTTTCACACTTTAGGTACAGTGAGCCAGTCTTATCAGATTAGACAGTGAGGACCTTCCTGAAATCCAAGTTTTTGGTGCCAGCCAAGAGCCAACGTAGAAAGCAATCCTTTCAAATGATAGCCATCAGACCTGCTGTATTAACTCTTTTTAGGCACAGGTACATACCCTACAAATGTTACAAAACTATACCAGTATCAAAATGATACAGGTGAAAAACTACAGATCTTATAAATATCACAGATTGGGACACCTGGGTGGTTCAATTGGTTAAGCATCTGCCTTTGGCTCAGGTCATGATCTCAGGGGTCCTGGGATTAAGCCCCACGTTGGGCTCCCTGCTCAGCGGGGAGTCTGCTTCTCCCTCTGCCCCCCTCCCTGCTCCTGTGCTCGTGCGCTTTCTCTCTCGGAAAGATAAATAAAATCTTTTAAAAAAGTATTACAAATCAACTCTGTGCCAATATATTTGTCAACTGAAACAAAATGGTAAATTTCTTGGAAGTAAAACATAAAGCTAACACAAGAATAATTATGATAGTAATTTATCTTTTAGAGAAATTGAATTAGGGGGCAAATCTACTTATAAGAAAATCCAGCTGCATATGTTCTTATAAATTCCATAAAACATTTAAGGGAGATGGGGCACCTGGGCGGCTCAGTGGGTTAAGTGTCCAACTCTTGATTTCCGCTCAGGTCGTGATCTCAGGGTTGTGAGAACCAGCCCCAAGTGGCACTCCACATTCAGCACAATCTGCTTGGGATTTTTTTCCCTCTGCCCCTCCCCCCACTTGCTCATGCATGCTTTCTCAAATAAATATTTTTAAAAAGCCATTAAAGGAAGTAACAGTAATCTAACACAAATTCTTTTAGAAAACAAAAATTAGGGAACACTTCTGACCTTTTTGAGGTCAATATTACTCTGACAAAACCTGAAGTATATGATGAGTAAATAAATTGTAGTCCAATATCCTTGGTGATTAGAAATGCAAAAGTCCTTAAATAGTGTTGGAAAAATTAATCCAGAAACATATAAAATGGGAAATGCATCATTGGGCTTTGTTCCAGGATGCAAAATTGATTGATTTAGGCATACTAAACCAATATAATTTACCACATTAACAAAATAAAGGAGAAAAATTGTATGATTACTTTAATAGATGCAGGGAAAAAGGCATTAGACAAGAATTCAATTCCATGGCATTCCTAGAGGGGAAAAAAGCTCTCAAGAATCCAGGAATAGAAGGAAACTTTTTCAAGTTAATAAAGGACATCCATGAAAAACCTACAGACAACATTGTGCTTTAGGTAAAATACTAAACATGTTGTACCTGAGACTGAGAACAAGATAAGGATGTCTATTCTTACCACTTCTATTCAATATTATACCACATATTTTAGCCAGTGTACTAAATAGAAGGCATAAGATTAGAAATATCTTTATTGACAGGTAACATGACTATTTATACAGGAATAAGGAAGATATCTAATAAAACCTACTAAAATTAATGTCAATTTAGCAAGATGACAGCATACACCTCAACTTACAGAGATTAATTCTATTTCTGTAGACTAGATTAGTAGTCAGTTACTAAGAAGGTCCTGTGATCCTTGCCTCCCACCGTTTATTCCCTGTGTAGGCCCCACAGACATTGGATTGCAGCTGCCTTAAGTGACCAATATGATATGTCCTAAGTAACAAGGTATTGCAAAGTACTGCGTAAAAGGCATTGCAGCTTTTCCCTTGGTCTTTTGGATCATTTATTGTGGAGGAAGCCAGCTACCCTGATGGGAGGATAGTCAAGCAATCCCATGGGGAGGCTCATGTGGGGAATATGATAAACACCACGTGAGTGAGCTAACTGGCAATGGGATCATCTTGTCTGGGTCAAACCTTCAGATGACTGCCGTTCTATTTGATGTTTTACTGCGACCTTAGGAGAGCAAAACTTGCCATCTAATTGGCGCCAGAGAAGGACCAATAGAGAAAGAATAAATGATTACTGTTAGTTTAAGCCACTAAAGTGTTGAGTGGTTCATTGTACAGCAATTGATAACTAATATAATGATTGGAAAATGAACTTTAAAGTAGTATCGTCTACGACAACATTCACAAACATTAACAAACATCAAGAAAATATTTCAGGGTGCAGATTTGTTTTTTTAAATATAAGTCAGGCCTCTATACTAAAAAGTATAAAACACTGTCCAGATAAAAATTAAAAAGACCTAGATAAAAGGTTTACAATGTTCATGGATTGGAAGATTTCAATATTGGTAAGATGTTAAGATGTAATTCCTCCCCAAATTGTTCTAAAGATTCAGTGTGTTTCTAATTAAAATCCTAGCAGGCCTATTTGTGCTAATTGATATGTAGATTCTAAATTTTATATGTAAATGCAAAGGACCTAGGATAGCCAAAACCTATCTTAATAAAATAGACTTATAGTGCCTGATTTCGAGACTTAATGAAAAGTTTCAGTGATGAATATTTTGTACAGCTGTACTAGGATGATCGATGAATACTTTAATTAGGACAAAAAAACAGAGTCCATAAATAAACCCACATCTACAGATACCAAGGCAATTCAGTGCGGAAAGTCTTCAAAAAATAGTGTTGGATCAACTGGACACTTGTGTGAAAAAAAAACCAAGAGGGACCTCAATCCTTACTCCTATCATTTACCAAAATTAATTTGAAATAGATCACATACCTAAGCATAAAAGCTAATATTAGCCAACTCCTACAAAAAATATAAAAGAATAGCTTCATGCCATAACATAGATGAAAGTTCCTTAGATAGGACTCAAGTAGTACTAATAATGCAATTAAAAAAAAACAGATTTTAACATATGCTCTTGAAGAAAATTACCATCTAAAAAGTGGCAGCCTAGAAAAAAATATTTGCAAAGGACTTTATCCAGAATATACAAAGAATTCCTACAGTTCAAAAATAAACAGATAAGCCAATAAGAAAATGCACAAATCACTGGCAAAAGAAGATGTATACTTAGCCTGTAAGTGTATGAGAAGCCACATCACACAGTCATCAGAAAAGAACAAATCAAACTCACATGAGACATCGCTTTACAGACAGACATCAGTATGGCTAAAATTTAAAAGACAGACAATATTAAGGGGTAGTAAGGATGTGGAACATGCTGGAACACTCTTACATTGCTTTTGGGAATGTAAAATTGTTCAACTATATTGAGAAACAATTTGATGGATTCTTATAAAGCTAAAAATAAACCTACCCTCCAACTCAGAAATCCTTCTCTTAGGAATTTATCCAAATGAAACAAGTGCATGTCTGTAGAAAAATTTCTATCCAGGAAAGTTCATAATAGCTTTATTCATAAGAGCCAAAACTTATCAACCCCAGAGTCCATCTACAGGTGAATGGATAAACAAACTGTGATATAATCTTTTAATGGATAATGGATCACTGCTCAGCAATAAAATGGAACCAACTTCTACAGTATACAACAGCAGTGACAAATCTTAAAAGCATTCTTTTGGGTGAAAGAAGCCAGACATAAAATGATCCATACTGTATGCTTCCACTTATATAAAGCTCTAGAACAAACAAAACTAACCTGTGATGACAGAGTTCAGAACAGTGAATGCACAGGAAAGGAAGTGGGGTGGGATGGGTGTTGGCTGAACAGAGCATGAAGAAACATTTTGGGGTGACAGAAATGTTCTATATTTTAATTGGGATGGGAGTAGCATGGGTAATACATTTGTCAAAACTCAGCTGCACACTTCAAATCTGAGAATTTTGTTGTGTATAAATGATAATTCAGTCAAAAAAAACCTGAAACCCAAAAGCAATGTTTATCCTTCTGGGGTCAGACAGGCTAAGAAACAAACTGGGTCAGGTTCTCCAAGCCAAGAATCTTGATTTAAAATCCCATGCTTTTTTCCCCCATCTATGGTCTCCTGAGAAGCTCTCACCTTGGGAAGGGGTCACCTTTGGCTTTGCACCAGTGTCTTCCTGGCCCTGTCTCTGACCGGAGGGTGCCTTTCTCTCCTTCTGACCCTACACCAGGTTCTTTGATAAAAGCCTCCCTGCTGGAATAATTTCCTTCCTTATGTCCATGAGCGCTTGAAAATTTGAGGCTGATTTCTCTCAGGGGAACAATCTCCACTTAAAGTCAAAGCCACCGAGGGGCTCCTCTAATCTCAAAAGCATTTGTAGAGCTGAAAGCTGTGTTTTTATTCCCGGGTAACTTTCCCACAATCACGAAGCCTGCCTCGACATACTTTTACAGTGAGCACCGACAGGCCCCGATTTCCTTAAATATTTCTGTACCTGTTAGATGATCCCAAACCTCGGGAACAGGATGGCTTGCTGTCGTGTGTTCCCTGCTCTCCAACACAGATCGACGTGTTCATACTTCCTGAATTCCCATCAGCCCTGTTGGGGATATGAGGGTTTTATAGTTTGATTGCACACCTCTTCGGCAGTCACCTCCCTTCCCAGCCTCTCTGTGAGCCTTTCCTCTTTCACAAACAATCACTAATCATATTTTCTCTCTGGACTGACACCTGCCTTATTGGGAACGTGTTCCACTCAGCAGCTGCACCTGAGCAGGGCCCGTGGCCTCCAACCTGCCCAGGGGCGATCTGAACCTGAGAAAGGACTAATTCAGACAGGCAGTTCAGGAAATCAGAATTGAGACTCAGGGACTTCTGAATGGTGATGTCCCTGAGGGGTACATTATGATCCATGGATATCTTCAGTCACCTGATTTGACTGTACTGTTGGATTTTGCTAGTCTTTGTATAATAGAATACAACAAGCTTTCTTGCTTCAAGCCCATGTGGTTTGCATTTTGGAGAGCTCCCTCCTACAGGCAGATGCATTCACACACAGGCCAGGGGAGTTTGGAACTCAGAAAACAAACTTGCGAGGAGGTCCACCTGCGTGTACTCCTTTTCTCATCTCTGCTGATCGGTGTAGCAGGGCGGAGATTCTCAGCTGCCTGTGTTTGAAGCAAGAGTTGCCAGGAAGGAAATGCCACCTGGAGTTTGCGTGGGAAGAACAGTGAGCAGGGGGAGTTGAAAGACTCCTTGCTATAATTAGAGAAACAGTGGAGCAGACGTATGACCCAGACGTTCTGCTACTGGGAAACCTTGAGACATTCTGGGAAACTGATTTCCTTGAACTTTTCCCAGGCTGGCAGCCCCAGGGGGTCCAGCCTGAGGCCATGGGAAGTCATTAACTGTGTGGCTCAGGCAGAAAGGACACAAATTGCTATTCCTGACCCCACAGTTGGGTTCCAAGTGCAGGTCTGGTCTGGAGTCCTTGTGCTCAATGCTAGTGATCAGCAGGTGCCCAGATCTGTCTGCCACCTACCCTCAACATGTGGCTTTAGTGGTCCTTGCCTACTGGCCACAGGCCTGACTGCTGTGGCCATCTGTGACCAGAGAGGGGAAGAGAATGGCGACTGAGACCAGAGGAACAGATTTTGCATCTATACAAAATGAAGGCATGGTGGTGAGCCACTGGGCAATACAGAGCAACATCAAAAATAAAGCACAGGCTTAGGAGTTAAACAGCATGAATTTGAATCCCAACTCTGGCTCTTGCTAGCTGTGTGGCTTTGGGAAAAACTATTAACCTCTCTGAGCCAACTGTTTCTTGCTCTGTGAACTAGAGAAAATATATCTTATATGGTTGTTGTGAGAATCCAAGTAGCTAATGGATAGAATAAAGTACTCAACACTGGGCTTGGCACAGAGTAGCCATGACTAAGTGGTAGTCACGGTTTAAGAAATTTAATTTTGGGTCATTACACCTAAGTTTGAGACCAGCTTTTATTTAACAGCTTTGCTACCTTGGGCCACTAATAGGGAATCTCTCCAACTTCATTTCCTTACTTATAAGGCAAAGAAAGTAATGCCCAACTCATGAAATTGTTAGATCTCTCAGAAGCCTTCCCTGACCCCCTGCCAGTTGTAGGACTGGATGTGCTCTTGTTAGGGCACAGATTCTGATTCATTGTGTCTGTGCTGTGGCATGAGCTTCTGCATTCCTAACAACCCCCAGGTGATGCCTATGCTGTTGGGCCGCACTTTGAATAGCAAGCATGTAAAGTTGCCATTCCTTTCTCGGGGGGGGGGGGGTGTGGGTGTGGGTGTGGGTGTGTGTGTGTGTGTGTGTGTGTGTGTGTGTGTGTGTGTGTGTGTGTGTGTGTGTGTGTGTGTACACGTGTGTACACCTATAGGACTGTCTTCTCATTCCCCACAAATGGGTCCACCATTGTCTAGGACTTGAAACAACTTTCCTAGGCAGAAGGTTCGGGCTGCTTCCCCCCTTCCACCTTAGGAGGCTTTAAATCAAGTCAACCCCTGTGACCTGAGATGGAGAAACCCAGCTCCATTTGCTGGGAAACCTCACTTTCTACCTTGGATCTCCTCCACTTCTATTCATTCTCAGAACCCAGTGTCCCAAGATGCCTGGGTGGCTCAGTCGGTTAAGCGTCTGCCTTCAGCTTGGGTCATGATCCCGGAGTCCCAGGATTGAGCCCCTGCATCCCTGCATCGGGCTCCCCACTCAGCGGGGAGTCTGCTTCTCCTTCTGCCTCTGCCCCTGCTCATGCTTATTCTTTCTTTCAAATAAAATCTTAAAAAAAAAAAAAAAAGAACTCAGTGACCCTAGAGTGGCCTTTCTCACAGAGATTTCTCTTCACCTGCCCCCTAGCCCATATTGGCATCAAGAATTCCATCCTGGTCTTTGTGCCCTGGATCCAGTGTGCCTCCACCACGGTGCCTGTTACACTCCACTCACGCACGCACAACTGACTTCCTAGGTGGTGAGCAATCACCCACCTGATTGCATCAGACCTGTGAGCTAGGACGTGACATAGCCCTCAGTGTCTCACCCCTGTATCAGAGCCCTCTCCCACCTGTGGAGCCGGCCTAGCTCCCTTCCCCATACCACTTTCAGGCCACAGGACTCCCCTTCATAATGACCCCCTGCTACATCTCAGGGTGTGGAGTTCCAAACCAGAGTTACCAAGCTGTCCACACAATGACTGGAATGGGGGAAGGACCGATGCCGTTGAAGAAAGAGAGGCAGAATGAAGAGAAAATTCTCTGAGGCTTTTAGAGGTGCTGGAAGTATTTAGGGGAAGATGTGGGGGAGGGCATTGTAAAAGCCAGAGAAAGCTTTCAAGCCCTGGGAGCCCTCTAGGCCCTTCCGGCTCTGACTGTCTCCGCCCCCCCCACCTGTCTGTCACACGTACATGCAAACGTCAGGGTGTTACAGCGCTCCTGCTGGTTTCTCTTACTTGTGTTTCTCTCTTTCAATCCTTCTTGCCTGTCTCTCTCTCTCTCTCTCTCCACCCCGTCCCCATGCCTGTCTCTTGCATCCCCTTTTCTCCCCTCTGTGCCTGTCTCTCAGTCCCTCCCCTTTCTCGGCTTCCCTTTCTCCCTTGGGCTTACTCTCCCTTGTTCTGACTGGCCCCAGCTTTCTCTCTGTCTCCAGAGTGTGGGCACAGTTTCCAGCTTCACATACCCAAACCAAACTGGAGAACAAGTGCAGGGAATGGGCCAGTTCTTTTCCTTTTCCAGAGCCTAACGATCTGGCCCCATGCCCTGGAGCTGGCCACGCTTCACGCTGACCCAGTGGGCCTCTGCTTTTTGGCAGGAGGGGAGCTGGGAGGCCCTGCCCGAGCAGCCCGCCTCTGCCTCATCCAGTGGGCACAAAGTGACACCGATAGCTAAGAGTGACACATACAGATGCTCTTTCCAGATACTGGTTTCCAAACCTCACTGTAAACACAAGCCCCCTTTTGCTGCTGTCCCTCCTGAGACAGAAGAGTTCGCTTCACCTTCACCATCTACACTGACAGCCTCTCTGGAGGGGGACCTTGTTTCTGCTGTCTTCACCTTTTTCAAATAATTTACAACAACCAGGAATTACATTTGTAATAAGAAAAGATTGTTATGAAATTAGGTCAATGCATGTTCTGAGTGTAGTCATCTTTGGACCCACCTTTCTGGCACTCACAGTCCGTGGCAGTTCCCGACTTGGCCAGCTCAGAAGCAAAAGGACACGGTAAGCAATGGGCAAATGCAGGCTTCTCCACTGAGGAAAGCCGTGCTCTGCAGGAACGGGCCCTGCTTCTCTTTTGGGCTTAGAAGGAAGAATCTGAGGTTTGTGACCAACATATTAGAAATATTTTAAAGCAAGATTAATCAGTGGGTGCTTGTCACCTGTGCAGCAATCAATCACTTGGCTACTCTCCACTTCTTCCCAAGAAGCTGCTCTGTTGGGCAGAGGAGAGCAGTTAAGTGGTCCCCCCTGCCCAGTGAAACTTCCAAAATCCTGTGGATTTTGCAGGTGACATCAAGAATATCAAGGGTGACCTGTTCACGGGGAGCCTTACCTTTGTTTCCTGAGTTTAGAAGAGGGGTGCAGTGTCTGTGGCATTTGCTGACCCTTTCTCTTCCACCCTTCTTCATCTCATTACAAAAACAAAATGGCCAGTCTCCTTCCATATGCACGCGTTAGCTGTCTATTCCGTTGTCCCGCAATTAGCACAACGATGGGTGATCAGGGTGGGGGGGGGATGATGTTGCTGTGAGTGACCTATTATTATCTGCAAATTACATTTTACAGGGAAATTAAATGAATTCTGTCCAAGCCCCGGGGCCAGGGAGAAAAGAAAATGCCTCATTGTTCAGTTCTGTGAGCTGGAGAGACTGCGCGTGGCGATAAAGAGACCTGTGTTTGTGCAAACAAGGCGTGGGCTTCCAGTTTGAAAGATGCATTTGTTACACCAAAGCTCGAAATAGGAAATATATGTGGGCAGACACAACGGAGATGAAAGAGGAGAAAACTAATTATTACTATCACTGCGTATGTGTGTTGGGGTATTTATATAATGTGTTAAACTTCTTCTGCTGGGAAAATGGTTGTCATATCAGTATGAACGAAACCTTACCCTAAAGGGGGGGGGTATTATAAGCTCAGTGGGATTGTGTGTTTGAAATGATCTTCTGCCCCTTCCTCTCCTCTTCACATGTCTTTTAATGAGTAGTGTATTCAGAGTATCATCTTCTCTTTCTTGTTTGTTATATTCTCTCAATAAGTGTGCCTTTTATTTTTCTCTGTCAGGCAGGTGGTAGGTATCGATATTAACTAAAGGAGTGGAGAATTAACACTGGCTGAAGTCACAGTGGTTTAGGCAAACACGAGTGTCATTGAGAAATCTGTCAAAGGTTGGAGACTCACAGAGACCTGCATGTGGACAGCACGATTGACCCTAAATCAAGTGTTCTAAACTATGGAGAAAGAAATGGAGTGGCCTCATCCCAATGATCGTGTTTCCTCAACTGGGAAAAGAGATGCACACATTAAAACCAACCCCACTCCTATGTGTGAAGGAATTTGCCATTAACAAGGCATTGTGTTGGGTGTTGGAGAAGATTCGATTATGAACAATACATAGCTAAATCCTAAACGAAATATTTCTACCAAGCATCCGATAAAATCCTTCCCCGACCATTGTGAGGGCTTTGTTCTCAAGAGTGTGGAGACTATCAACATTTCTCCATATCTGTGGATCTTGCATCTGAAATAGGAGTAGAATGACTGTGTTTGGAAACTCAACTTCAAGTCACAAGCAAGAGTGGTCAGTAGCTCTGGGATAAGCCTGCAGCTGAGCCCTGAAAGATGCAGGGTGGGGGTCCTCTATATACGTTTGAACAATGACTAGTGAAAACCAGATTTGTGAGTTCATCTTTTTTAGTTGAGGGGTGCCACAGACACGCTAATATTTCGTTTTTGTTTTCCCTTTTGGATTTTCCAGTACATAATGTATCATGAACAGTATAACAAATGGGGATTGGAAAGAAGTTTAAGAAAATCTTCCCCCATCCACTGTGGAAATGATGCCACTAATGTGCATTTTGGCCATGAGGGGATTAGATCTTTTTAGGAAATTGCTAAAACGTTGTACTAAACGCTCAAGAGAGAATGCAGTTGTATTTCACATTTGCCTGTATCATAATCACCAATGGGAACTGTTAAGTATTAACATATGCACCTATCCCTCCCACCCACCCAGTCTGATTCAGGAGCTCTGGCTGGGGCCAGAGAATCTGTGCGTTTCACAAACTCCCCAGGTGACCTGACATGTGTTCTTCCACCAGGTTGACAGAAACACTGGCACTGGAGTGGAATACTTGGATTCTGCCCATTTTCATGGCTTCATTGTATGAAAGTTCCCAAAACATTGAAAGCATTTCCTGTTGAAACCCAATGGGAGAGAATGGTCATGAACATTGAAAGGTAATCTATATAAAGCACCTATGTCAAAACGGATTTCTACTTTGTGCTTAACAATAATGACTTTTATTACTTCCACTCCATTGAGAAGGGTGGAGGTTCTTGGGGGTACAGATAACGCTCATGGACAGTTTGGAAACTCTTATTCTATACAACAGCAGAAACACAAGGAGTCCAGAGTCTCACCTCACAATGTTAAGCTTAAGATGGCGAGACATGGAATGGAATGGAACTTCTAACTTAGTAAAGCTGACAAAGAGGAACAAGACACAGACAGAGAATGGTGAAGAAGAGCTTCAAAAGCAAGAAACTCTAGTGGCCTTTTATGAGATTTTGGGTGGCCTGTCATACTTATTGGAAGGGCCCTAAGGAGGGTAACCATAGTTTTATGGACACTATGAAGACTCTAGGTGACTACACATGCAGACCATCATGAACTCCAGAAGGATCTTAGTTGTGAATCGGCCCTGATACATGCTTTTTTCTTCTTCAGTATTAGTCATACTTAATTAGTAGTTAACTTCCCAGAATACTTCCAGAAAAAAAGTCTATATGTGTTAAGTTCAAGTCAATAATGGGCTTCCAAATGAATACTAATGAAAAAAATCACAAAATAGAGCTCTATGAAGGAAGCCACCGAGTTGAAGTTCACCTTTGTAATTAGCACATTCTAGAATGAAAGTTTGCGGTTTGATATGTGAAGAAACTAATACATGAACATTATATATATATGGTTTTATAGTGTATATTATATTAATGGTTTTAAAATTCTTTCATTGATCCAACCCCACCAAATCACTTTATAATTAATTTTCTCATTTTGGCATTAAGGTTGTTGATGTTATAAATATGTCTTTTCTGTGAACTTCATTATTTCTAAAATTTCAGAACATGCTTTTCAGCTGCTTCTAGCTATCAATTTGGGATAGGTATATACTTTACAATGAGGTATTTCCTTACATTCTGTAACAGAATGGCAATTTTCATGTCATATAAATTTCCATGGAAGAATAAAAGGCTTACTTATTTCATTTTAAAGTAGACATTGGAACAGGTAAAGAACCTGGAGTCTCACAGGTGATAAGAGACATTTCATAATACCAGGCCTCAAATGTGGGCCAGTCTGATTCATCTTTGGATTTTCAATCCATTCTTTCATTTTTTTAAATGTTTTAGATATAATTTACATACCATATAGTTCACCCATTTAAAGTGCACAAATCAGTAATTTTTAGTACAGAACTGTGCAGCCATCACCAGAGTCTAATTTTAGAATATATTTATCACCTTCCCAAAAACTCACACCCATCAGCAGTCTCTCTCCATTATCTAAGCCTACGACAACTGTCCACCTATTTTCTCTTTCTGTGGAAAATGGAACCATACAATATGTGTTGTTTTTTTTTCTGACTTTACTGTGAGCATATTTTTAGGCTCATCTAGATTATAGTATATATCACAACCTCATAACTTATTGTTTTTTATCAAATGAGTATATCACATTTTATTTACCCTTTTTTTTTTTTTGAACATTTGAGTTGTTTGCACTTTTGGGCTTTGTGAATATGCTGTTATGAACATCAGTGTACAAATTTTTGTCCGGATATATATATTCACCTCTCTTAAGCATATAGCTAGGAGTGAATTTGATGAGTCATAGGACAGCTCTATATTTAACAGTGCACAGGAGGGCCAAACCTTTTCCTAAGTTCCTGTGTCATCTTACATTCCACCAGCAGTGTAGAGGAGTTCCAATTCCTCTACCTTTTTGCCAACACTTGTTATTATCTTTTCTATTACAACCATTCTACTGGGTGTGAAGTGGTATTTCATTGTGGTTTTGATTTGCATTTCCCTAGTGACTAATGATATTGCACATCTTTTCATGTGATTCTTGATCATTTCTGCATCTTCTTTGGAGACAATGTATGTTGAGACCCCTTGCTCATTTTTTAATTGGGTTGTCTATTGTTGGATAATTTTTTATATATTCTGGATACAAGTCCTTTACCAAATATATGATTTGCAAGTATTTTCTCATATTGTGTCTATCATTCTACTGTGATAGTATCCTCTGATACACAAAAGTTTTTAATTTTGATGAAGTCCAATTTATGTACTTGTTCTTTTGTTGCTTATCAAGGAAACCATTGCTTAACCCAAGGTCATCAAGATTTATTCCTACGTTTTCTTCTGAGAATTCTATACTTTAGCTTCTAAATTTAGGTCTGTGATCCACTGTGGTTGTTGTGGATGGTGTGAGGGAGTAGCCCGACTTCATTCCTTCGTGGATATCCAAGCACTATTTATTGAAAAGACTCATCTTTCCCCACTTTATTCTCTTGACACCCTTGTCAAAAACCAATTGATTGTGAATGTAAGGGTTGATTTATGGATTCTCAATATCATTCTACAGATGGCTATTTTTCTACCAATACCACACTGTCTTGGTTCCTGTTCCTTTGTAGTAAGTTTTGAAACCAGAAAGTGTGAGTCTTCCAACTTGATTCTCCTCCCACCTCAAGATTGTTTTGGTTATTTGGGGGTCCCTTGCATTCTGTATAAATTTTGGGATCAGCTTGCCAGTTTGTGGGAAAAAAAAAAAGCCAGCTAAAATTTGGATAGAGACTCTGTTAAATTTGTAGATCAATTTGGAGAGTACTGCCATCTTAACAATATTAAGGGTTTCCAATTCATAATCATGGTATAACTCTCCATTTATTTTGATTTTTTTCTATTTCTATCCATAATTTTTGTAAATCCAGGGTATAAGCTTTGCATTTTTTCTGATAAAATTTGTTATTTTATTCTTTCTGATGTTATAACTGGAATTGTTTTAATTTCATTTTTAGATATTTCATTTCTAGTGTATAGAAATATAATGTATATTGCTCTTGTGTCCTGTAACCTTGATAAACTCTTATTAGTTCTTTTCTTAAAGATTTTATTTATCTGAGAGACAGAGCAAGAGCATGGGAAGGGGCAGAGGGAGAGAGAGAAGCAGACACTCTGCTGAGCAGGGAGCTCTAGCTGGGACTCAATCCCAGGACCCTGAGATCATGACCCGAGCCAAAGGAAGACGCTTAACCAACTGAACCACCCAGGAGCCTCCTCTTACTAGTTCTAATAGGTTTTTATTTAAAGTTAATTCTTCAGGATTTTCTACATATAAGATCATGGTACCTTCAAAAAAGAGGTAGTTTTACTTCTTCCTGCCCTATCTGGATGCTTTTTCTTTTTCTTATCTAAATGTCCTGGCTAGAAACCTGACTAGAATTATAAATGTAGAATAGAAGTGATGAGAGGAGTCATCCTTGCCTTATTTTTAAGGAAACAAAGCATCTGGTCTTTCACCACCAAGTTTAATGTTAGCTGTGTATTTTTCATAGATATCCTTTATCAGGGTGAGGAAATTATCTCCTGTTCCTGGTTTGTTGAGGGTTTTCATCATGAGAGTGTGTTAGATTTTGTCAAGTGCTTTTTCTGCATCTATTGAGATATTTTTTTATCCTTTATTCTATTAATATAGTGTGTTGCATTACTTTGTGTTCAGATGTTAAATCAAATTTGTATTTGGGGATAAATTACACTTGGTCATGGTGCATAATTTTTTTTTTTTTTTTTAAGAGAGGGGAGAGGTGCAGAGGGAAAGAATCTTAAGCAGGCTGCTGGGCTCAATCTCACAACCCTGAGATCATGACCTGAGCCAAAATCAAGAGTTGGATGCTTAACCAACTGAGCCACCCAGGCGCCCTGGTGCATAATTCTTTCTATATGTTCTAAGTTTGGTCTGCTAGCATTTTGTTGAGGAATTTTTCATCTATGTTCATCAGAGATAGTGGCCTATAATTTTCTTATGAAGTCTTTGTCTGATTTTGGTATCAGGGTAATACTGGCCTCCAAGAATTTGTTGGAAAGTGTTCACTCCTCTTCAATTTCTTTGAAGAGTTTGTACAAATTCATATGCATTCTTCTTTAAATGTTTGGTAGAGCTCACCAATGAAGCCACCCAAGTCTGTGGGAATGTGTGACTAAATTATTTTCCCACCTCAAAAAATAATCTAATAAGAAATTGTTAGAGGCATACCTTTTTGTTTGACAAGATATCCATGAGATACTGTTGAACTAGAAAGGCACAATGCAGAAAAATATGTACTATGTGACTGCCTTTCTGGACACAATTATATAATTTTAATGTCAGTGTGCTTATATACATATGTGTACATCTATTCACTTATTTCAAATATATTAACATTCATTTTGATTCCAAATATATAAATATTCAAAATATTATTACACAAATATCTTCCCACACTGGAGCTCTGTTTCTACAGAATAAATTCCCAAGATTGGTATTGCTGGATTGCAGATTAGGTGTATTTCTAGGTTTAACAAATGTTGTCAGTTTGTTCATCATAGAAGTTAACAAGTCTGACTTCCATGAGTAATTTATGAGTAACCATCTTCCTGTATCCCTGAGAAAAATAGTTTTTAAATTTAAAAAAATTACCATTCATAGGTATAAATTATTACTTGACTGTTAGTTTAATTTGCATGCCTCTGATTCGACTTTGGACATGTTTAAATGTTTGTGAGCCATTCTGGTTTGTTCTCGTGTGTGTTATTTATACCCTGACATGTTTTTCCCTTAGAGTTTCTTTTCTTTGTCAATATATATGGTTACTTTAAATATTATAATATAACCCCAGTGTTGTATGCAATACAGAGACATTTGGGAAGTATTCTTTTCATATTAACTTTGTATACACTATATTGCACTATAAAATTTCCTTTCAATTTTTACCTGAACTAATGTGACCATATTTCCTTTTTTCTTTTTTAAAGATGTATTTAACTTATTTTAGAGAGAGCGAGTGAGCGAGCGCATGAGCAGGAGGGGCAGAGGGCGAGAGAATCTCAAGCTGACTCTACACCAGCATGGAGCCCAATGCAGCGCTCAATCTCAGGACCCTGAGATCACAACCTGAGCCAAAACCAAGAGTCAGATGCTTAGCCAACTGTGCCACCCAGGTGGTCCGACCATATTTTCTACTAAAGTTTCAGGGTTCTCAGATTTGGTCATGAAGTGTCCCCACCTCCTGTATTTTACATGTTTATTTACTGGTTTTTATATAGGATTTTATTTTTACTTTTAAGAATTACGGTGTATATTTTTGGATATGGTCTTAGATGTTTGTTTTCTTACAGATGGATAGCCACTTGTGCCCATGCTATTTTGAAATAATCCATTCTTTTCCCAGGAGTTGAAATGAACCCTTGCCATCTCTGCTGCTTCTCATAGGTGTTAGTCTTTGGTATATCACTGGTTCCATTTGTTGACATTTTATATAATACTTGTGCTTATATATTCAAAAGTGAAAGTACTCTGTATTTTTTATACTATCTTCATCCGATTTTGGTGTTTTTCTGACTGCATGTAAAACTGGTTAGTTTCCCATTTTTTTTTTTTTTTGGTTGGAACTAGCTGATATAACATTTGAGTGGGCTACTTTATGAATGATGGATGAAAGTCAACTTTGTACTAGTCTGTCTTGTTGCCTTTTTCAATGATAATTTTTAATTCCTAATATCATTTGGAGTAATATAGTACTCTATTTTTTTCCTTCCTGAGTCAATTTTGGCAATTTATATTTTTCTAAGAAGTCACGTATTTCCTCGAAGTTTTCCAACTGATTTCATAAGATTATAGGTATGATTCCATTCATTCTTTTAGTCTTTTGTTTGCAGTCAGGTCATCTTCCTCAGAATCTTTCGTATTTCTTTCTCTCTGTCTCTCTCTCCTTCACAAAACTCCTGATCTATTTTATTGGTCTTTCAAGGAAACAGATTTTGGGTTTCACTGTCATTGAAAATTTTATTAACTATAGATTTTGCTAATTCCTCCTTCCTTTTGTTTTGTTTTTTTCCTATTTTATTGAGTATCACATTTCTTAATTTGTTCTTATTCTTTGGTTCTAAAATGAATGCCTTTTAAAATTTATGAGTTTAATTTTGGCTCTACATTTTCCCCTGAGTACCGTTTTGTGTTAACTTCTGTAGGTTTTGGTATGCGACACTTTGTCTTGTTACTTGATTCCTAGGTTCAAAATTCAATTATCTAGTCCTCTTTTAAAAGTAATTTTTTTTTTTTGGTAATTGTTTCTAATTATATTGGATTGTGATTAGGAAATGTGACCTATATAATCTCTTCTTAGTTTTTTGAGATCAAGTATATGATTCCATATATTAATGATGATAATAAATTGGCATAGCAATTTGGGGGAAGAATTTTTCAATATCCAATAATGTTAGATGTGCATATTCTGTGACAGCCTATTCTGTTCCACTCAGATTTATATGAAATTCATACACACACATATCCACATAAGGAGAGAGTATATATATCTATGTGCTTATATATACACACAGACATATGGGTGCAAATACAAAAGAGGAGAGGGCGTATTTATATATGTGTGTGCACATCTGTGTATATATGTGTATATACAAACATATATATAATTTTTTAAAAAATTGGAATCAACCTTATTAACCTACGGGTAATTGTTCTTTATAATGGATTGAATAAACTGTGGTTAACTCACACAGTGGATTGCTACACAACAACAAAAAGTATTAAAATGAAAAACTTTAACATGGAGTACAATCAGATATAAAATGATATGCACAGCATGGAAGCATTTACTTACACTTTAAATTTTCACAACACTACATATTTGTGGAAATATCCACATGTATCCACATAGAAAAACATGCATGAAAAAGTTACAAATCAACTTCCAACTTGGTCACCTTGGGAGTTAGCCACAGGTGAAGGAATGTGTGGAAGAGTTTTAGCCACACTGTATTATTTATTCCCTAAAAGAAAACTGAAGCAAATATAATGAAATGATAGCATCTGTTTAATCTTTGAGCAAAGTACCTGGTTGTGTGTTTATTGCCTATTTCCTTTCTTTATTAGACAGAGAAGTTGTTTGGGTTCCTCAGCATGAAGCACAGTGATGAGGAGGCACTCGATTTGAAATGGTAAGTTAGGAAGTGAATTTCAAGTCATACTAGAGCCAGTAGAAAGAAATGACTTTGTTAAGTCCAGAAAGTACAAGACTTAAGAAGATTAGGATTTTTTTTTTAATTATTCCAGGGATATTTTCCTAAGGGAAGGAACTGCACTTGTTCTATGTAGGTAGGAGGCAAATAGAGAAACAGCGGACAGGACCTGAAAGGATGAAGGTTC
Organism: Callorhinus ursinus; assembly: GCF_003265705.2. Classification (NCBI taxonomy): domain Eukaryota; kingdom Metazoa; phylum Chordata; class Mammalia; order Carnivora; family Otariidae; genus Callorhinus; species Callorhinus ursinus. Next base: position 8,031,999 of record NW_027397099.1, read on the forward strand.
TAGCCCGAGTTACAGCAGATCTATCCAATGGCCAGAAGGGTCTGGAATTGAGACAGAGTACTCAGAAGCAATCTTCTTGTCAGAAAATGTTCAAACAAAAACAAAGCAGCTCTGTTTATAGAATGTTTAGCAGGGATCTCTAATGCTAATGAATATCATTTATTGAGTACTCACCATGTTTTAAGCATTTTATATGTATTAATTTTTAAATTCCCAAAACAATCCTGTGAAGTTGTGGCAGTTTGTCAAAAGAATTGCTATGATGCTTACAAAGCACATGCCACAGTCCCTGGTACCTGATCATCTCTCAGGGAATTACGTAGCAATTAGTTTTCTTAACAAGCTTGATTAGGACTCCACTTCTTGCAAAAAAAAAAAAAATGTGCTAGTCAATTGAGAGGTTATCACCCAGAACACAGAGTCTTAACACATTTGCAACTCATGGTCTGTTATTTAATCTAAGTCACTCTTACATGAGGCAGTGAGAGATAGAATAAGGAAATGAGGGTAGAATGGAAGTGACTGGACCTAGCTCACATAGCACTGAATGGCAACCATCAAATTTGGGTGTTGGAGAAAGGGTACTGCACTCAGAAGTGTGCAAGCTCATAGTAGAAATGTCTGGCTTTGTGTCCCTGAGCTAGTACCTTTGTGTCCCTGAGTCTCCATCTCCCTATCTTAGGTTCCTTTTGTCTCCAAACTGTATAGCCTATTTACTTCCAACATGGGGTCAGTGAGGGTGAGTTCTCAGAAAATAGATGAACCAAACACGGACGTGGGAGATAGTTCATTCCTTCATTTAACCCTGCTCCAAAGGTACTCTGTTGTATTAACCACCAGCACTCTCTGCAGATGTTTGCAGACTGCATCCTATGTAGTAGCCTCTTCCCAATGACAGGCATGGTTTTGAGCTTTCAAACCCTGGGAATGATTTGGGTGGATAATGTCAACTGATTATGAATTTCTGGTATGTGGCCCACAGCTATTGGTGATGAATCAAGCTGCTACACAAGGGGACTTTTGATCAAGAGCACATTTCTGCATAATGAGAAGTAAAGTAGTGCAGATTAATGGTGTCAGCATTTTAATGGGACCTGGGGAAATGGCTGGGTGATGGATTCTTTTTACAGAGAGCAGCCCTGTATTCTGTCTCCCAGATTTGCCTCAAGGAGAGCCCAAGGGGAGCCACTGAAAGGTCACTGCATCTCTCTTTGACAGGTGTTGGCACAAGTGTTTCCTCGTTGTGTCCACCTCCTCTTTGCTGACCTTTCCCCCACTGAGTGTGACACTCAGAGCACGACATGGAAAACTGTCCAGAGTTCAGGATGTCTGAAGCACTAACGTTAAACAACTTACAAAATAAGCATGTAGTCATCAGGTAGTGTTGGGCTCACTAACATGGCCCTTGCCAGGCAAGGAAGCACTTCAAGGACGGCCCACTTTTCTGTCTGGGTGAGGGATACCTGACCTGTCCTCTACATAACCTTTGCTGCCTTAGGCAGACCGGGAGGAGGAAGACCTATAAGGATATACACATGAACATAGCCTGTCAAGAGCAGCCAGGGCCAAGGTCAAGGCCAAGGCATTCCAAAAAGTTTGGGCTATTGCTATGGAAACCAGGTAGCATCTGTTAAACATCTACAGGATGCCTAGAAGATACACATGCTTTGCATTTAACATTTAAGTTAATAATGTCCCTGCATTGAAGGTGTTAGTATTCCCATTTTGTGGCTGAGGACCTTGTATTCCCAAACAAACTCTGGGAGTTTGTTTGCCTCTTTTAAAATTATTAAGTTAGTAACAGTAGAATAATCATGATTATAATCATGATCAAGATTGCTAATATTTATGTAGCTCTCACTATGAGCTGGGCAGTCTTCTAAGAGCTTTCTTTATATATCAATTTGAATATCAAAATAATGCCACTGTATTGAGCATTGTATTTTTACATTTTACAAATGAGGAAATTAGGCACAGTAACCTGCCCAGAGTCACATAGTAAATTAAAGAGGTAGGATTTGAACTCTAGCATTTGGTGTTCACTGCTAAGCCTTCGGTGCCACACTGCAAATGCCATCCAGCCGTGCTAACTGGGGCACAGTCCTCTTTCCCTGGTCCCCACTGCTTCTTCCCCTAACCCCACCTCTGCCTTCAAATTACTCAAGATACTCAAGATTACTCAAGATACCATGTTTAGTGGTAAGTAGCAAATACAGTATATTATTAATGACAGATTTTCTCAGTCATGGAATAAACATTTGCTGATGAATGAACAAATGATTGAATAAAGGAATGAATATAAACAAAGGTAAGTCTGCCAAAGCGATCTGTGTAAAAACTGATACTTTCCTATCATGACATGATGCTCCCTTCCACTTCCAGTGACCCTTTATGTGTACTCACTACAGTTTAAAACCCTTCCTGATGACACCCTCTAACTTCGGGCTGAATGTTATGGATCTGCATGTTAGAAAGGGAGAAACGGCAGCTCACAGAGGTGAAGAGATTTTTTTTTTTATATATTGCATCATTGCTGTTGCTGCTGTTAATTGTTTTTACTCTTATTATTATGATGCCACATAATGATGCCTTTTGCACCTGTTACAGGCTAGGGACTACAAGCCCAAAGAAAAATAAGTACGGAAGGGATTGTAGGTTGAGAAAAAGAGTACAGGGGCCCAGAGACCAGGACAGCTGAAGAGGTGCAAGCTGGGTCTGAGGAATAAGCAGGGATTCAATATTCCCGAGTCTACCGCTCAGCAACACTTAGCATATTCTTAGATCTTCAGTGCTGACCTAATTCTCAGGGCCTCATCTTACTGTGACAGGTTTTCTTGCTCATGATATCCATGACTCTATGATGTTTATAAACCCAATGTCAGTCCCTTTGCTCCTGACTTTGGTATCAAAAAAATGTTTCATTAGATATGGCTTTGTTTATTCAAAGTTCATTCCTCCTTCACATCTTCTTAATGATTTTTAGGCTCAGACTATTAATCTTCTTACCCGAGTTAAACCTTTCTATCTGTTCTTTTATAGATATTTCCAAACTCAGAAGCTTACATTCATTGCCCTCTGTGGGCTTTCTTAAAACTTTTTATTCATTTATTCATGAGAGACAGAGAGAGAGAGAGGCAGAGGGAGAAGAAGGCTCCCAAGGAGCAGGGAGCCTGATGCGGGACTCGATCCCAGGACCCTGGGATCATGACCTGAGCTGAAGGCAGACGCTTAACCATCTGAGCCACCCAGGCACCCGCCCTCTGTGGGCTTTCTTAAGGCAATAATTAGCTAGAAACTCTGTTGTCAGAAATGCTGAAGAAAGTGTTCCAGTATTAGGTGGGACTGAGAACTTGGTGCTTGCTGGGGGTATTCACCCTGCCCAGTGTTGCTGAATCAAACAATTTAATTCATTTTGGTAAAGGCACTGAGTTTCTCTCTGTATCAGCCACTGTGTAAGTCCTTGGAATAAGGTGTATGGAGACCACCACCACGTTGAGAAGGATGTAGTGACATAGCAGAATTGTGAACGAATGAGCACCATGGAAGAGTTTGAATGAAGAGTTGTCAAGGAAGAAGTAACTCCATCAGGGGAGACACTGGGCAAACTTTTAGAACATTAATATTGAACCAAGTATGCACTAGATTGAGAAAGGGAACAGAATACAAGAACACAGAAGGGCACAAATTTATATGTATGTTATGTTGGGAGAACTCTTCTTCCTCTGCCAATGTTCTGGCTTCTTTCATTTTCTTGAATACAGCATGTTCTTTTTCAACACTAGGTCTTCTTAACCACTCTTCCTTCTGCCTGTAACAGTGTTCCCAAGCCCAACTCTGGTCACTGACTAACTTCTACCCATTTCTTTCAATTCCCTGGTTAAATGTCATGTTCTCAAGCCTATCCTGACACAGGAGACTCAGTTAAATTCTTACATTTATGCTCTCATCACACTTTTAAAATCCTCTTTGTTAACTTGCATTATACTCAACATACTTGCTTAAATGCCTGCCTTCTCCAATCCAGTGTGTTAAATTAATTAAACAAGGAGGCCACAAGACTGATGAGTCCCTAATCCATGGAGGACTAAGTAAGCAAAAGTAACCAAAGTAAGTAAGTAACCAAAATCTAATCCTGTAAATGCCTTGAAGTTACAAAATTAAAATGCTAAGGACGACCAATCACAGCCAATTTTTTACTGTACAACTTTACACTATAGCCGATCACATAATTTCCTTTCTTTGCTTCTGCACTTTCTCTGTACAAGTCTTTCCCCTGATTCCTGTCAGCAGTGTGCTCCTAACCACTTCTGGTTTGATGCTGCCTGATCTAAATTGGTTTTTGGTCAAATAAACTCTTAAAATTTCTAATATGCCTCAGTCTATCTTTTAACAAGTGTAAATTCATGAGGGCTCAGACCACGTCTGTCTTGTTCTCCGTGGATTCTCAGCACTTTCCTCAAGACCTGATACCTAGTTACCACTTCTCTATACATATTTTATGCAGTGGTGGGCTGGGGGACTCAGGGCATGGTGGAAAGTGGCTAGGAATGAGAACAACAAATCAACAGAGGGAGATAAAATTATAGAGCACTTTGACTAATGTCTTGCACTTACGTATGCTCCCCAACACTTCATTTTGAAAAACCAAACCAAATGTGGAAGAAACACAAACACACCAGATTTTCTTCAAGCTTTGCAGGAACTTATAGGAAAGGAAGATAAAAGATGGGTCGTTGACAAACACTGACACGATGATGGTTTTCTAAGAATCTCATGGGGCATAGTGGTAGCAGAAAATGGTGGCAGCCTCAAATATGTGGTAGCCTCTAAATATTCCTGAAAGTATGGAGCAAGTTATCAATGTCTATACTCCAAAAGCAGAAAGGAAAAAGAGAGGGAAAAGTAAGGTTTTATTTGTATCTATGATAATTGGAAGTAGACATGGCCATGTGAATCACACACAAGGAATGTAGTACCTTGGCTACTGGTTGGTCAGTCAATACATTCATTCATTTGTTGAGCGTTCATCAAGCTATAGTTTACCTAGTGTTATGTCATCATTACACTAGGCTGAGATCTTGCCCTTACAAAATCTGCCATACAACAGAGGAGAAAGGCCATCAAATACACAAATGAACCAGCAATTTATTCACCACAATGGCAAGGAGTCTACAAAAGGAGAAGCACAGACTTGAGGGCAACCTTGGCCAGTGGGCATGCCTATCAGAAGGCATCTGAGAGATCTTATGCTTTGGCATTGACTAAGGGAAGTTAGAATTTGATTATACTTACGAGGCCTCATGGGTCTATAATATGCCATTTCTCTGAAGCCTGTGCATAAACATTTACTGGGAAATTGGCAGAATCACATGACCCTTTCAACCTGCAAATGTCCCCAAACCCTACCTATAGGTACCCAAAACTCAAGTGGTTTTGTTTTTTCTTATCATGTAATAATAAATGATACTTATTAAGGATTGAGTTGGGTCACTCCAAGTTTTAGCTTTGTTTCACTGAATTATGTGGGGGTAAATTGTGTGCTACTGAGGCACTCATGAATGTGAATTTTTAGAGGCATTTCTTAGGATGTACCCTTTATCTAAGTCAAAGACTTATACCATGACTTTCCACCTGTATTTACAAATATGACTCCTTCTTAGGCAAAGAGAAAAAAATAGGGATAAGCTCAGAATATGCTCACTAAAGGTCTGAAAAACCCCAGTATGGACCTTTATTCCCAAACAAGGGGTACAGTTCCCCTCCTCTTACATAGATGACCTTCAGGGCAAAAGTAGTATGAAAAAATATATGAGAGAGTGATATATTCTTTTTTAATAAGAGAGTAACATTTTAGTTCTAACATTTTGATTTTTGTTTTAAATTTGTTTCTTCCCAGACCTTTTCTCCCCTTGTGTTGTCTCTTGGTTTAAAAAAATAAAGAACATGAAGAGCAACAACAATGGAATGAAACATTTAAAAAAAAAAAAAGACTCCTATCAAAGAGAAGTCCAGGACCAGATGGCTTCACACGTAAATCTACCAAAAATTTAAATAAGAGTTAATACCTATTTTCTTCAAATTACTCCAAAAAATAGAGGAGGAAGGACAGTTTCCAAATACATTCTGTAAGACCAGCATTATCCTGACAGTCAAATCAGACAGACAGCACAAAAGAGAAGACACAAAAAGAGAAAACTACAGGCCAATATCCTTCCTGAGCACAAATGCAAAATACCTCAGCAAATATAAGCAAACAAAATTCGACAATATTTTAAAAGTATCATTTACCACAATCAAGTGGGACTTATTCTGGGGATACAAGGATGGTTCGATATTCACCCATTAATCAACGTGATATACCACATCAAAAAAGGAATAAAAGTCATTAAGAACATCTCAAATAGATGCAGAAAAAGCACTTGACAAAATTCAACAAACATTCATGATAAAAACTCTCAACAAGTGGGTTTAGAGAGAACGTACCTCAACATGATAAAGGCCATATATGAAAAACCCACAGATAACATCACACTCAATGGTGAAAAACTGAGAACTTTTCCTCTAAGATCTGGAACAAGACAAGGTTGTCCACTCTCACCACTTTTATTCAACATAGTACTGGAAGTTGTAGCCACAGCAATCATACAAGAAACAGAAACAAAAGGCATCCAAATTGCTAATGAAGAAGTTAAATTATCACTATTTGCAGTTAACATGATACTATATATAGAAAACTCTAATGGCTTCACCAAAAACTAGAAGAATAAATGAAATTAGTAGAGTTGCAGGATACAAAATTAATACACAGATATCAGTTGCATTTCTATATACTAATAACAAATAACAGAAAGCGAAATGAGGTAAATAGTCCCATTTACAATTGCATCAAGAGAATAAAATATCTAGGAATAAACTTAACCTAGGAGGTGAAAGATGTGTACTCTGAAAACTATAAAACACTGATGAAAGAAATTAAAGATGACACAAATGGAAAGATAGTCCATGCTCATGTACTAGAATATCGTTAAAATGTCCATACTATCCAAAGCACTCTACATATTCTATGCAATCCTGATTCTCAAAGAACTAGAACAAAATATTAAAATTTGTATGGAGCCATAAAAGACCCTGAATAGCAAAAACAATCTCGAAAAAGAACAACAAATCCAGAGGTATCACAATTCCAAACTTCAAGATATACTACAAAGCTATAGTAATCAAAGCTGTATGGTACTGGTATGAAAATAGACACATAGAACAACAGAATAGATGGCCCAGAAATAAAACCATACTTATATGGTCAATTAATCTATGACAGAGGAGGCAAGAATATACAATGGGGAAGAGAGTCTCTTCAATAAATGGTGTTGGGAAAACTGGACAGCAACATGCAAAGGAATAAACCTGGACCACTTTCTTACACCATACACAAAAGTAAACCCAAAATGGATTAAAGACCTAAATGTGAGACATGAAATCATAAAACGCTTAGAAAAACATAGGCAATAATTTCTTTGACATTGACCTTAGCAACATTTTTCTAGATAGGTCTCCTCAAGCAAGGGAAACAAAAGCAAAAATAAACTATTGCAAATGCACCAAAATAAAAAGCTTTTGCACGGTGAAAGAAACTGTCAACAAAATGAAAGGCAACCTACTTAATGGGAGAAGAAAGTCAAATGCTATATTTAACAAAGGGCTAACGTCCAAAATATATAAAGAACTTATATAACTCCATACCAAAAAAACTAAACAAAACAAAAAACTGAATAATCCAACTTAAAAATGGGCAGAGGACCAGAATAGACATTTTTTCCAAAAAAGACATGCTGATATACAACACACACATGAAAAGATGCTCAACATTACTAATCATCTGGAAAACACAAATCCAAACCACAATGAGATACCTGGTTACACCTGTCAGAATGGCTAAAATCAAAATGATAAGAAATAACAGGTGTTAATGAAGATGTGGAGAAAAAGGAACCCTCATGTATTGTTGGGAATGCAAACTGGTGCAGCCACCATGTAAAAAAAAAAAAGTTCCTCAAAAAATTAAAAATAGAATACCATATGACCCAGTAATTCCAATATTGGGTATTCACCTAAAACAAAAACACAAATTCAGAAAGATATATTTATCCCTATCCCTTATATTTAGTGCAGCACTATTTACAATACTCAAAATATGGAAGCAACCCAAGTGTCCAATGATAGATGAATAAATAAAGAAGGTGTGGTATACCAGTGCCCGGGTGGCTCAGTCAATCAAGCATCTGACTCTTGATTTCAGCTCAGGCCATGATTTCAGGGTTGTGAGACTGAGCCCCATGTCAGGCTTCACACCCAGCTTGGGATTCTCAATCTCTCTCAAAAAAAAAAAAAAAAAAAAGGTGGTAAATATATGTAATGGAATATTGCAAAGCCATAGAAAGGATGAGATCTTGCCATCTGCAACAACATAGATGGACCTAGTAGGTATTAGGCTACATGAAATAAGTCAGAAAGAGAAAGACAAATACCATATGATTTCACTTATATGCAGAATCTAAAAAACAAATGAAAAAATACAAAGCAGAAACAGACCCATAAATACAGAGAACTGACTGATGGTTGCTATAGGGAAGAGGACAGGGGGGTGGGTCAGTGGGTGAAGGGGAGTGGGAAATACAGGCTTTCAGTTATGGAATGAATAAATCATGGATAAAAGTCACCACACAACTCTATGGTTTCTAGACTCCTCAACAATCCCCTGCCAAGGGCTCATGCCAGTTATTAGATCCTTGATCGAGAACCAGAGTCCTGGGTTTCACTTGTCTCATGATTTATGTTTACTTTTGGAATGGGTAGAATGCTAGCATTAGGGATGAAGAGATGGGTGGGGATGCAGGCAGATCTAAAATGGCATGTGTTCAACCCGCGTCAGGGAAGGAAGAACAAAAATCCCTGGACAGGGACTTCATCCCCAGGATGTCCAAATACAGACTGTTGACACATTTTGGACACTGTTGGAATACCTTCTGTGATGGTTAATTTTATGTGTCAACTTAGCTAGACTGTGGTGCTCAGTTGTTTTGTCAAACACAGGTACGTTTTTAAAGATGTAATTAACGTTTAAATCAGTGGAGTTCACGTAAAGCAAATTACCCTCCATAATGTAAGCGGGCCTCATCCAATCAGCTGAAGACCTCAAGAACAAAGTGAGGTTTCCCAGTGATGAAGGAATTCTCAAGACGGCAACATCAACTCTGGATCTGAATCTCTAGCCTGCTAGCCTTCCCTATAAATTTCAGATTTGCCAGCACCTACAATCACATCAGCTAATTCCTCAAAATAAATCTCTATCAACCTATCTTTGGAGAGCACTGACTAATCTGATTCGTGCACTTTCTTTTCAGGAAAGGTGTGTTTCATTTTGATATAAAATAAAGAGAACCTAGACCAGCAGTCCTGGAAGGGGCCTTAGCCCTTTGGGCCAGTAGAATCTGGACCTAAATGATAGTTTGCACTCCACTTCCTATAATGAGGGCAGATCATCCTCGCTCAGTGACAGGATCTCCTAGAATACCCTCACAGCATGAGGACCACACCTTGCTCGTGGACCACCCACAGACGCCCCCAGGCCTCCCATGGAGGCCTTGCCTTTCTCCCTGCCTTGTCTGACCCAGGACTCCTGCCACTGGAACAATTGGGAAGCAGAAGGAGAAGTAAGGTTTCTTCTAGCTCTGCAATTGTAAGACTTTAACTTTGTTGAATGTTGGAATTAAAAGGGCAAAACCTCCACCCCAGACCTCTGCAGTTGCCCCACGGATTGGCTGCAGAAGGAAGCCTGGAGAGAGGTAATTAACCGCAGATCACTAACGGCTCAATGGGAAGGCCTGTGTCCAGGAATTCCTTTTGCCAGAGGTCCTGGGAGCATTTGCTGCAGAGAAACGAGTTTGCAAATAAGCACTTTTCTTTGTAAAGGCCCCCTTCCCCAGCTCCATTAGCTCCCAGCTCCGTTTTCAACTGTGAGGGCTGTCTTTTCATCTTGAACTTGACATATTCTTCTAGTTTAGCCCAGTCACATGGAGCCCTCTGGCAAGCCACTCTCTCCCCCACTGTGAATTGTTGTGAACCTCAGCTGAGAATAAAATTCGGAGTCGGCCAACTTTTCCCCCACAACCCCCCACTTTGCCTCTCTTTGTGCTTAACAATGGATTGCAAGATCTCTGGTTTTCTTTGTCATCAGGAAAGATGTTGGAGTCAAACAAAGGAGAACAAAAATTCCAGACGTGCTGAGAAAATGAAAGTGTGTGTGTGTGTGTGTGTGTGTGTGTGTGTGTGTGTGTTGGTATAGTCTCACCCACCACCATCAAATGCCACTGATTAGCATTGTAACCCTTAGGAATGTATGTCATTTGATGTTGAGTTAGTGGTTTGAGCAATGTTCCTTCTAACTTCCTGCTGGAAAATTTAACCTCTTTTTAGTCTTTAGCCAGGCAAGGAAGCTAAGCATCATTTTATTTGTTCTTATCTGTGGCGTATCTCCTGAATCCAGTCCCCGCTGCCCATTTCCACTGTTCTGGCCATTCTCCTCTTTCAAGATCACCAGTGTGTCCTAACTCTTCTCTGCTTTGCTCCCTCCAAAACATATTCCCACCATAGCCACAGTGATCTGTCTAAAATGCACATCTGACTACCTTGTTGCTCATTTCCTGAAGAATCAAGTTTAAGTTCCTGGCAAGGCAGCCAAGATGCTCCTGGGGTTCTGGTTGTATCCCCCGGCCCCCTCAATCCCCTGATTAAATCAGTCTTTCTGTGCATTATATCATATTTTTTGGTAGCTGCGTTCCCTTCTTGAAATTAGTTTGTGTGTTTTTTTTTTTCAAAGGTTTTATTTATTTATTCATGAGAGAGAGAGAGAGAGAGAGAGAGAGAGAGAGAGAGAGAGAGAGAGGCAGAGGGAGAAGCAGGCTCCCCGCTGAGCAGGAAGCCCGATGCGGGACTCAATCCCAGGACTCTGGGATCACGACCTGAGCCGAAGGCAGACGCTTAGCCACCTGAGCCACCCAGGGACCCAGTTTGTGTTTTTTTTGAGTAAACTCTGCCCCTTCCCTAAATTCCTCTGGGCCCTTATCTACTCTCTCCACCCTAGATAGAGTGAGAAGTTTCTGGAGTTGTTACTGCTTTTCTTTATTGTCAGTGTATCACCTGTATTCGCTCACATTCCTGGCCAGCCTGAGAGTCCTCTGGGGTGGAAACTTTCTATCCCTAATAGAGAGTGCAGCACAGTGCAGAGCACATAGAATATCCTCAGTTAATGTCTCTGGAATAATGGGAAGCATAATACAACATACTGTGGGAGTGAAGCACGCTAGCTCTATAACTAGATTTGTGCGGATGTGAATCCCAGCTTTCATCGCCTGGGCTTCCATCTCCTCACCTCTGAAACAGGCACAACCCTATCAACATCAGAGCACCGAGAGTCAAAATTCACTGAAATAATCCTTCAAAGGCTCAACACATCCCTGAAATCTCCTAACACCTCACTATTTAGCATAGTTAGGAAGAACAGTTTCCTCCACTCACGTGGGCAACCCTCCATCTATTTCCACCCTCTTTGTTAACAGACTCCTCCATCTCGAATCACCACTGAAGTCATCAACTACAGGGGGAAGAAAGAGTTAAGCCTGACTGTTCACCGCAAATCCACAGGCACTAAATAAGGCTCCAGCGTTCAGGCTTTAAGTATGGGCTGCAGTTAACTATAAACAGCTGTTGCAAGATCATAGCCTTCTACTGGTAAAATAAGGCCAGCCCCCCTCCTTCACAGTGAAACCTTTCTTGCAAAGAGCATTCAGAACTGATAGATAGATCTCAGGCTGGCAGTAATCAGAATTAAAAGATGAGGGAAGGGGGAAGGTTGTCAGGCTTCCCAGATCAAGCTGTCATGTATACAGCTATTCTATTTCCGTTTCCAAAAGCCAAAACACCCCAGTGCCTCTTATCTACAGCACATTCCCCCTGTTGTTCTAAGGGGGAAAAACAACTCTGCTCCCTTCCTGTGACGGCATTAACTCTAATAACTGGAAAAAGAGCAGACATTAGCCAAGAAGACATATGTGTTGCTCTTTATACTGGAGCCCCTTCATCCAACTAATCCTCGCTTCCTATTTTAGGAAATTAAGTATGAATCAAAGCATAGCGATGTGCATCCATATGGAATTTGGAAACTTTTAGGTCCACTGCAGAATTTAACAGAGGTGGGATTCATGTGAATTACTTCTTCTCCACTGGAGACAAATGAATTTCTTGGTTTGGGGAACTGATTATGGAAAATGTTGTTTGTTTCAGAAAATATCCAGAATTTATTAAGTATATATCTGGTGTCAGGCACATTGTAGGTACTTGATATTTGTGTGTTCTTTTGAGCTTGTTAAACACTTTCCATGTGTGAAGAGTGGTAAAGGAACTCCAGGAATAAATGAATTTGCTTTCAGAGAATGGGTTGATGAAGCCACAAGAATCTTTGAAATGGAAACTGAGTGGGTTTACTGGTGTAAATCCTATCTATCTTGTTTTAACAAGGGAGTTTGAAGAACCCAGGGAAATTCAGTGGTTTAAAAAGGGTCAACCAACAAGTTAGCAGAAACAGGAAATGGACCAACTGCTCTGATTCCCAAGTCAGTGTGTTCGAACAGCTCACATTGAAAATTTTAAGACTGAAGCAAAGATCTCTTTGATAAACAAAATTCAGGAAGAACAGCACTGAGGATTTTAATTCTGTTTATGACTATGGTCTCAGGAGAAGTAGATGTAACTACTGATATTTGTCTCCAGCTAGATAATACATCTTAAAGAATACAGGGCACAATAAGAGCTGTTTAATTAAAGAATGACATGAACTATGGACTTGGCCATTGCTGTGAAGGCATCTTTTGCATCTAGGACAGTACAATAATAACTAATACCCATGGTTTTCTCACTGTTTATGAACCAGGAAATAACAGCTTGTAAGGTGGGTGCTTTAGTTAGTACCATTTTGTAGATTAAGAAACTATGGTATAGAAAGATTATGGCATTTGCTCATTGTCACCCAGATAAGAAGTTCCAGAGCCCAGGTTCAAAGCCTTAATTTGTGACCTAGAGCTTGATTTCTTAACTGCTACAAATGCCTTACTAAAAAGTAAATTGAAAAATCATGACGCTCTTGTGTATGATGCAATCACAGTTTCCTTTTTTGCTTTGTATCTTTAGACTGCCAAAAACGTACCATCCTGAGAAGTAACTTCATATTCCTATTTCACACCAGTGAGATCTGTTGGTTTGCAACCTTCCCAGAGCTTCCCAGGTGTAATCTGAAACCGGCCCCATACTTGGAGCGCAGGGAGAGGCAGGGCACTCCAGGTTGGTAGATGGTGGTTTTAATAAGCAAAGGGAACTTACATGCAAGGCTTGTTATGGGCAGCAGCAAAATGAATGGATCCCTGCACCTACCTGCCAAATCTTAAAAGTTTATAAAGAGGCTCTACCTGTGCTCAGTCACGTATACCATGTAGATGTTCTCAGTACCATGTCACAATCTCAAGGCTATGTCCTTGGAACAGCCTCTGGGAGCAGGAAAGGCACATTCCAAGGACAGGAGTGAGGGATGGGGAGCCTCTGAGCGCCCAAGTCCAGCTCACAGGTCAATTGGCAGTCACCTCTTTTTAATGACATTCCCCAACAAGATCAGAGACTCTGATAAGGCACATGGCTTGTCCAAGGTCACCCAGTTTGTAAGATATAGCAATTTCTAAAATCAAGCCCAGTGTTTCTTTCATGACAACATTATTATCTCCTTGGATACTGTGAATACACAAAATGTTATCTATGCTGTGTTTCTAGCAAATCACAAAAAGTTATAAGGCCTTGCTGGCATCAAAATGATCAAACCAATCAAAGAAGAGAAAGGAACAAGGTCCAGGCTTGGGTTAGGGCAAGGATGGCAAATGTATCCCAACTTCTAGTCCAATTCCAATCAATTACTCTGAGGTCCCTGGAGGGCTATACTAAGAAAGATCATGAGATTACTTCTGTATTGTTCAAATTTTTAGTATATGTGCTGACAAAGTGAGCACACATCATGAGATTGCTTCTGATCCCAATGGGAAAACATCTTTTGATATTGAGCTAAGTTGATTCCATGTTGGAATGCATAAGGGGGACTGGGATGGCTGTGTTTTATTTGCCTACCCATATCTACTTTCCCTTTTCATTCTGCTCTGTGCTTGACCTCTACAGTCTACATCCAGGGGGTCCCTCACCTCCCAGCTTCCAAATGGATTGGGCCAGTGGAGAACCCATCAGGAGATTGAAAGGAGGGAGAAAAAAGACTCAAGTGGGAGCATTTATTTCCCGGGTTCCTTCACTGTGGATCACCATGGATGACTTCACCCCCTCAAAAGGAAGGGCACAGCTCCTGTAAGGAGGTCCCTCTGCTCTCAAGTCTCTCTCCAGATCCCAGTCACTGTTTCCCTACCCTTGCTTCTTTACTAGGCTTGGACTACTGTACATACGTCCTGTGGGTTTCCTACATGGTGTCACGTCTTTAGTAAATATTCTATTAAACTCTGAAGTCACTCAATTGGAATGCACCGCAACGCTGACTGACAGAATGGCCATGTTACAAGGGGATGGATTAGATTCTAAGTCATGGATGAATGAGTGAGCACTTGCCTCTCTTGTGAAGGGAATCCTAAGGATTTTTTTTTTTTTTTTTTTTTTTTGGAGCACGCCATTGTAGACACTTCTCACATCAGTCCAACCTCTTAGGGCTGAAGGCAATGTTGCATAGTAAAGAGGGATGAGATTTCACACCAAATGTGACAGGTCTTGATTCACATCCAGCCCTAACCCTGCCTGTCTATGTCTAAGCTTGGCCACGATGGTTAGACTCTTGAGGCCTCAGTTTCTTACCCCACAAAATTAGGATAATAACACCTACATTGCTAACTTACAAATCATGGAAGGGATGGCATTTGTAAAATTACCCTTTTATTTATAGCATTTGGCTAGCTTTACATGGATTCACAGAGTAGAAGTTTTTGGATAAGACTTTTTTTCCCATCTGCCCCAATTCAGTAAGGTAGCAGGGTTATTTCCTTCTTTCCTTATTATATGAATCTTGTTGCTTCTTTTCAAACCTTAAATGTGTGATTCCATGGTTGTCACCTCTAGGAGTCGTCAAGACTCACAGAGCAGAAAGGTTTAACCATCAGCCTTTTATGCTCTAAAAACCTCAGCAATCCAGACCCCTAGGGGCAGATTTTCAAATTAGATGTTGAGCTTCCTGAAGACAGGGATCAATATTATTTATTTCTCTATCCCCTGTTCCTGTCACACAATTTATACACAGTAAATGTTTATTGAGTTAATGAGGTATACTGAATCATCTTGCTTTCCACACATTTAAGGCTTACCTACTTGAAATACAGAAATATTTACTTATTCTAATCATTTTGAATAAAAAAAATTTCAGGTATTTGTGTCTAAAAAAATAATTTGGAAACATTTTTCCTAGCACAGATCATACCATTGTGCTTCAATGAATGAGCCATTTCAGGGGGAGTAGAGGCTCCTAGAGACACTGTGCCCCTGATCTAAACCTCCCCCCTGCCCCCAGTTTCCTATTTTGAACCCTTCATGCCTAATCCTTCCAGTCCCCACCCGCCTCTCTGCCAGTTGCTCTTTCGAAAATGCTGTACCCCTGGAGATCAAGTAATTACTGCCATTTGGACTCTGTGTGTAAAATAAGAGTGAAGAAGCCCTGAATAAGTGTGTGCAAATGAAGAGGGAATGGAGTGCACACCACCTGCTCTGTTCAGAAGATTTCACTCTTTACTTCTTAGTTTCAGAGTATTTAAAAAAATGATGTTAGATATGAAAAAACATTGATACCTAAGAAGGACCTGGGAAGACAAAAGGAAACATCTGCTTTCTTTGCCACAGAAGGCCACCGACCACTTTGCAGTGCTGTGATACAGCATCTGGGGCTGGCTCACTTACTGGGAATTGTCAAGTCCATGCATATGAAATCTCAGTCCCTCTAATGTGGGTTCTCACAGGAATCAGAAATGAGGAAGCATACTCTCTGGTTTAGATGACCTTTATTTGGGGTTCTATCCCCAAAGTCATCAAGGGTGATAGAAATGGCAAGAGTCATTTTGGGGAGTGGGGAGAAAGCTGGATCCTGGAATTGAGCTCCTTGTCCTCACTGTGTGCTATCAGGAAATCAAGCCCTCTCTGACCCTCCATTTATCTGTAAAATGGGGATGACTATATACCTGGTAAGACTTCCCAGGTGGGTATGAATATGAGAAGAGGATGAACACACAGAAGCATTCTGTAAAGACAGGGCTAATGTGTCCCTTCAAATGTCCCTCATGATGAGGGTGGTGATGAAGGCTCTTATCCAATGCTGGCAGCAAATCTCACACACTCTCATGAACTTCTGGGGGAGAGAGTCCTGGAGTAACCATAAGGAATTTGAAATGCAAGTTTCTCTGGACTTAGGGTTTATTTCAACACCTGCCATCTGGGAGTCTGCATGTAGATCCCAAGTCAACCTTAGTTCACCTCACCCTGCCACAGAGCCCACTGAGCCGCTACTCAGTGTTTAGGGCCAGGAGAGAATTTAGCTAGCTGATCCTGCTATACTTCTTTGCATCAGCTTGGCAGCCAGGAGACTCCAAGACAACTTTAATTCTCTCCCACTGCAGTAATTCTTTAAAACGCTAAGCTCTGATAGGGTTTATCTATTCTATGCCTCTCTGTAGATTTTAATCTTTTCTACTTTAAATGCCATCAGAGACATTTTCTAAATGTCAGTTAATTCAACTTATTTTTGAGTATGTTATAGGAGTGCTATAAACAATGAATGGGGAATAAACAGATGATGAAAAATGAATGAATAATTGAACTGTACAGCACAAAGAATGAACCTTAATGCATGCACATAAAAAATCATTTAGGAAATCAGGAGAACCTCATGAAGAACTGTAGACTGTAACAAGAGAATCCAAGTGTATTACAAATGTGTAACACAACCTCACTGAAGGGAGCAGCAAGGAGAAGGTGCTGACCGAGGTAGCTTTGGAAATGAGTGGAGTCTGTAAGATTAAAGGCAAAAAGAACTACACATAAGCACTGTACTCAGGCTGATAATGTTGTTTCCCACAGGGCTGCAGGTTAACAATTCTGATGCAGCTATGCGTGCACACTGGAACAAAAGAATTAAGCAAATGGATAGCAGGTGATGGGAATTAGGTTTCTCACTGTTTAAGTAGGAATTTACAGATAGGCAAGGTAAGGAGGCTAGAGCGATTCATGTAGTAATGGATTAAAGCTGGAGATAGGAGTATGAACTCATGAGTAGCTTCATACAGATACAGAGGGTTACAGTAGAAATATCCATGTGTGTAATACATGAGTATATAAATGCATATACACAGGAGTTAGTATACACATCCATACAGAATAGTTTTTTTTTTTTTTTCCTCAGTTGAGAAGACCTAAAAGAAACAACACCCTGGTAGCAATGTGCACAGTTAGAACTCAGATCTTGGTTGCTAAACTGGGGCTTCTAGGAGAAATGGTTGACGCCAGGGCCAGGGCAGGAAATATACAAGATACGCCTGGACCAGAAAGAATGAACTAAAAAATTTAAAAAACTTGCATTGATGGGGTGAGGGGGGGGAGTCAAAGGAGCACAGGAGCCATTTGAAAGAAATTTCAATGGCCAAAGCTGGTACGATTTAAGCAACAAAATTAAGTAGTGTTGGATTAAAACCCAAAATAGAAAAAAAATTCATGAGTCCATACTTTTCTAAATAAGTGATAAAATAAATGTATCAGGAAAAGAGACACATCTCCTATGTAGAATTCCAAACAATTATATAGATACTCTGCCCTGAAGAAGGAGGAAGCCTAACTCCAGACCCCTTCTGTTTGGTCTCTGCACAGTGACTTTGTTCCCAAAAAAATATGTAAATGGGGGAAGCATAAGTAATTTTACAATAGAGACAACTGACAAATACTACCTCAGCCAGGTGATCAAGGTCAATATCAGCAGACAAAAGTCATGTGGTTGGTAAGTATCTTTGATATGACAGGATAGAAATGCAACTTTACCACTGTGATCTTACTCTCAAAAACTCACAACTCTAACTCTGAAAACTATAAAACACTGATGAAAGAAAGAAAACATGAAGAAATGGAAAGGCATCCCATGCTCACGGGTTGGAAGAACAAATGTTCATGTGTCCATACTACCCAAAGCAATCTACACATTCAGGGTGATCTCTATTAAATACCACCAGCATTTTTCACACAACTAGCATCAACAATCCTAAAATGTGTAGGAAACCACAAAAGACCTCCAATAGCTAAAACAACCTTGAAAAATAAAAGCAAAGCTGGAGGCATTACAATTCCAGACTTCGAGCTATAATACAAAGCTGTGGTAATCAAAAGAGTATGGTATTAGCACAAAAACAGACACACAGATCAGAACAGAACAGAAAATCCAGAAACAAAGCAGGAAAGAATATCCCATGGGAAAAAAGAGTGTCTCTTCAACAAATGGTGTTGGGGAAACTGGACAGCAACCTGCTAAAGAATGAAACTGGACCACTTCCTTATATCATAGAGAGAGAAATTCAAAATGGAATAAAAACTAAATGTGAGACCTGAAACCATTAAAATCATAGAAGAGAGCACAGTCAGTCATTTCTCTGACATCAGCTGTAGGCAACTTTTTTTCTAGATATGTCTCCTGAGGCAAGGGAAGCAAAAGCAAAAATAAACTATTGGGACTCCAACAAAATGAAAAGCTTCTGTACAGCAAAGACAACAATCAACAAAACTAAAAGGCAACCTACAGATGGGAGAAGATATTTGTAAAGGACATATCCAATAAAGGGTTGGTATCCAAAATACATAAAGAACTTATAAAACTCAACACTCAAAAAACAAATAATCTAATAAAAAAATGGGGAGACTGCAGGAACAAACATCTCTTCAAAGAAGACATACAGATGGCTAACACACACATGGAAAGATGCTCAACATCACTCATCATCAGGGAGATGCAAATCAAAACTACAATGATCTATCACCTCACACCTGTCAGAATAGCTAAAATCACCAACACGAGAAACAACAAGTGTGGAGAAGATGTGGGGGGAAAAAGGAACCCTTTTGCACTGTTGGAATGCAAACTGGTGCAGTGACTCTGGGAAACAGTATGGAGATTCCTCATAAAAATAAAACTATCCTATCATGCAGCAATTACATTACTAGGTATTTACCCAAAGAATACAAAGACACCAATTCAAAGGGATATATGCACCCTATTTTATAGCAGCATTATTTATAATTATTTATAATAGCCAAGATATGGAAGCAGCCCAAGTGTCTATCAGTTGATGAATGGATAAGGAAGATATGGTATGTGTATGATGGAATATTAGAATGAAATCTTGCCATTTCCAATAGCATGGATGGAGCTAGAGAGTATAAAGCAAAGTGAGGTCAGAAAAAGACAAATAACATATGATTTCACTCACATGTGAAATTTAAGAAACAAAACAAAAAAGGGGAAAAGAGAGAGAGAGAGAGACAAACCAAAAGACAAACTCTTAACTATAGAGAACAAACTGATGGTTACCAGAGGGGAGGTGGGGGTTGGGGATTAAGGAGCGCACTGGTTGTGATGAGCAGTGGTGGTGCATGCAAGTGTTAAATCCTTATACTGTACACCTGAAACTGAGTACTCTATGTTAACCAACTGGAATTAAAACAAAGCCTTTAAAACCCCCCACAACTCTAGACTGATCATGAGAGGAACATCAAATTCCTATGGAGGGGCACCTACAAAAGACCTGAGTAATACTCCTCAAAATTGTCAAGGTCATCAAAAAAAACGAGGCAAGTCTGACAAACTGTCCCAGCCAAGAGGAGCCTAAGGAGACATGACAACAGAATATACTATGATGTCCTGCATGGGATGCTGGAGCAGAAAGTACAATAGGTAAAAACTAAGGAAATCTGAATAAACTATCAACTTTAGTTAATATTCATGTGTAAATATTGGCTCATTTATTGTAAATATAGGATACTAATGCATGATGTTAATAGGGAAAACCAGGTGTGGAGTATATGGAAACTTTCTGTACTCTATTTTCAATGTTTTTGTAAATCTAAGACTGATCTAAAAATAAAGCCTATTTTTAAAAATGAATAAGTAGTTATCAATTTAGCTTTACAAATTATTGAGCAGTACTATGCTTATTATTCCAGATACTATTACATTTGGGAAGCTCGAGATTTGTTGTTAATTTCAAATCCCATAGAGCTGTATGAATATTTAAAATGAGAATACATGTAACGTGATTAGAACAGTGGCTAGAACCTAGTAGACCCTCAATGATTGCTTGTGTGGGGAGGTGATGACGATGATGATAGAAGTATGCTTGAGGTGGCCCCTCTGCTCTGGCCTGAGACCGGTCTAAAATGGGTTTTTGGATAAGGTGAGTCCTTAAGGATGACTAACAGTTTGCTGGGTGAGGAAGGCGGAGGCAGCATTCCTACAGCAGAACCAGCATCATCAAAGGCATAGGAGCATCTCGCTGCGAGTTCAATAAGCGGGATCGTGGCTACACGTGATTTGCTTTTGCTGAAGAACATTATGGAAGGCTGGAAGGAGAGAAGGAAAATAAGGCTGGAGTGGTTAGTGATGGACATATCACAAAAGGCAGCGGGTTGGAAGCTAAGGAGCCTGAACTTTCTTCCACAGATGAAGGAGCCGTTGAGAATTTTTAGTCCCACAGAGAGGCAATCATATTTGCATTTTGGATAGACTCATTCTGGCTGTGGTGTGGGGTGGGACTGGAGCACAACCAGACAGCGTGTGTTTTGCAAGGCCAGCGAGACTGAAGCTGTTTGAAAAGCACGGCATTTTCTTGGGGGCAGTTATAAACCCCTGACTTCCTAAGCTAACCACGATTTTGTGAAGTGCCTGTCTAAATATTCCCTTTTTATGTGTATTAGCTATAAAGCTAACTTTGGCACAGAAATGCATCTGTGAGGCAGAGTGAAACATTTCCTTTATGACCGATCCTTATTCCAGCCTTCCTTGCCAGGAGAGAAGAATGTGAGCTGGGAGTGAAAACTTGGTAAGACTTCCGGAGTCGCCTTTGTGAAGCTCTCCTTATACATGGAGCCATAGTGTTTTTAAGATCCTGAATTTTTCTATTTTTTTAAAGGTTTTATTTATTTGAGAGAGGGAGGGAGGGAGAGAGAGAGAGGGAGGGAGGGAGGGAGAGAGCGAGCACAAGCAGGGGGAGCAGCAGAGAGAGAGGGAGAAGCTCCCCCCTGAACAGGGAGCCCGACCCAGGACTCGATCCCAGGACCCTGAGATCATGACCTGAGCCGAAGGCAGACACTTAACCAACTGAGCCACCCAGGTGCCCTGATCCTGGATTTTTCATTCATCTTTCCACCGTGTTTAGCATGGCTAACCCCAAGCTAACCTTGAGCAACTGGCTAATGTTCTAGTTCCTCAGCATGGCTGAGTGGGCAGCAAGCCGAGCTTGGAGTTTGGGCATCTGAGTTCTTGCCTCAGCTTGGCTATGTACCAGCTGTGGGACTTTTCTATAATCCTTTGTCACTTTGGAGCCCATTCAAAATTTTTTCTTAAATATGAAATCTATCCTCAAATTATCACCATCACCACCATCAGCCACATCAATGGCATCACCAGCCTGACTCCTCCATCCCGGGTCCTGATGAGGAATAAATGTAACCGTGTATAGCTGGGCAGCTGGCACTTGTCACCAAATGATGATAGCATTGGAATAACTATCAAACTACATGAAACTTTGATCAAATTAGTGCTTTGATCAAATTAGGAGGCACTCTGGGAATATTTGCTGAATGGAAATCAGGCTATTTATTATGGCCTCCCCCCCCCTACTATTTAGATGCCCACTCTATGATATGGAAATGAGGCATCATAACTTGTGTCTTTCCAGGCTTTCTGGTACAAAGGAGCTTAATGAAATATGAGCAGACTTACACCATAAGCACTGGGATAACTTTGGTTCTGTTACTATTACTGGGGACTCTAGCTATGCCCTAAAACATGCTAACGATCTCTTAGAGTGGCTTTGACTCATTAATCATTGAATCTACTGCAAAACAAGGAGATTCTTTCATGGAGCATTTATATATCTATGTAACATCACACAGATCATTGTCTTATTCCCGAGCACTAGCTTCTCTGCTGCCTATTGTTGCTCAGGGCCAAGCTGCTCTCTCCATCACAGACTCCACGTTTTGCTCCTATCACCCTCAATAACTAGATGGTAAAGCCTCCCTTCCTTCTATGTCAAATGGCCTCAGCCCCAGACTTGAATTGTCTTCTCTCTTGTCCGGGAAGCCAGCTGCCTTTTCAATAAGGATATTTTCTTAAAAACAAAACAAAACAAAAATCCCTGATACATAGACTTCCAAATACAACTAAGACAATGTAGTATACACAGGATATTTCCTCTAGCCTCTCTCAAGCTATGGGGCTACATGGGACCCCCTCTGTGGTAGAAACTTATTAGATTTCTGTGCCTTAGCATTGAGCACAAGGTCGGGGCAGAGCAGAAAATAAATATTTGCAGAGTAAATATTCTCTTTCTTAAAGTCTTGTGGCTGGTCTAGAACTCAGGGATAATGTAGTGCTTTGCTGCTCCAAGTACAATCTATAGACAAGCTACGTTGACAATACCTGGGAGCTCGTTAGCCCTGCAGAACCCTATGCCTCACTTGGAACCTATTAGATCACAACATTCATTTTCACTAGATTCTGATTTGTGAGTCATTTTTTATGTCCAATTGTTACAAACCTTAGCTGAAATTGGAATTATCTAAAGAACTTTAAAAACAATTGATATTAGGATCCCACAGAGATTCTGATTTATTTGGTCTGGGAATGTTGCCTAAATACTGAGATTTTTAAAAGCTCCCCATGTTATTCAAAAGATAAGCCAAGGCTGAGAACCATCGATCTAGTTCAACTTTCTCATGTAAAAATAGATATTTTTCCAAAGCTCGATATATGCATCTGGGTATTCAATAGTGCTTTATAGAGAGTGGGGAATGAGCAACATTTAATCTACTACTTCTTCCTTTTAGACCCCTCCTTTTCCTTCTTGCTAAAATCATCAATCTGTCCCTGTATCACAGACTCATGTCTTATATGCATGATGCCCAGGAGCCCTCAATACCCATTAGTTATTTCATGACTCTACTCACCACCCAGAGCTGATTAGAGCAAGTATAGGCTCCAGCCAGAAGAATCAGATTCCATCCTCTAGCAATTTCAAACTGAGACCAAGAAAGCATTGACAGTCTCTGTTTCTCATTGGTCCTCAGGTAAGTACAGGATCTGTGGAGCCACATATTCTACCATGGAACTGGGAGCAGAGAGGGGCTGCAAGGAAAAGAGAAGAAACCATGAATTGAGCACATGAAAGGAAGCAGGGATAGCAAGTGGAGAGAACCAATGATCAGATTTACTTAAAACTTCTAGTCCTGGTTTGCAGACCCTTCCATAGCTATGCTCAATTGCTATTTCCATCCTATCATTTCATGAAACATCACTATTGCTAATACACCATCTGTGTTTTTCCTTAAGCCAGCTCAAGTTGGGTTTAGTCTTGGCAAGCACAAAAAGTCCTAATTCATTTTATTTCCCTGCCTAACTCTTATTAGCACATATGTAAGATCACCAATGAAACCCATAGTTAAGGGATGAGCTAATAAGCCATCCAATTTAAAGGGGGGGGGGTACGGATTATCCATATGTGATGGCAATTCTCTTTCTATGGCATAGAGGGCACTGTAAAACATTAAATGCACGTGACTGAGGCTTTGAGTGGGATCCTTACAAAAACGGTGACTGTTTAATCCTCTCAACATTATCTCCATGATACAGATAGGGACACTGGAGCTCAGAGTGGCTAGCTGACTTCCTTTTTGGTTGTGTAGTTGCAAAGTAGCATTGCTTGGACTGCAGTCAGTCAGACGTTGCGCCCATGCTCGGGTTCCTGCAGGACTGGCCGGCAGGGAAGCATGAGGGGCAGAAAGCTGGTGAAGTGGGCAGGGGCCAAGGAGGCAAGACCTTGCTTGTTGTCAGTCGGGGGTCTGATAATGGGGCAGGTGAATCCGAGCACCTCAGAGACCCTCTTCTATTTTTTTTTTTTTTCCGATGAGATGATAACTTTAGAATATTTTGGGGTCAACTTAAGACGGTATCTGCTGCTTTTATTCCTTGCCAGTGGGCCATGGTGTCTCACCAGTTGCAGTCTCAGTACCCTCGTCCAACTCCACCCGCAAACTGTAGAAATGAAGCACACCTTTCTGATGTGTGCTTTCCAGTTCATCTTGGGACATACTTGAAGAGCAGCCTGGACCAGAACACTCTTTGTCCCTTGAAGCAAGGGACAGCAAATGTCCCCTACAGCTCTGATTCATGTCTTTTCCTTTACCATTCAGGTAAAAGTTTGCAAGATCCAAGTGTTTAACTAAAAGGTTGCATATGTGTCCAGGGTTTTGGTTGATTGTATAAGCAGACCTTCTCAGCTGTCAGGAGAGCTCAAGCAAGGTCCACTGGCCATCGACCAGGGAATGGAATCTTTGGGGAAGGGAGGGACTATGATCATTCTACACTCAGTCCTGGGGCTTCTCTCCAGGGTGTAGGTAGTGCAGGCAAGGGTAGACTCATCTGAAGATTATTTCAATACTTACATTCCAAGCCATCATTAGAAGTGTAAGAAGATCTTGTCTTGATTGTGTGAATTCCTTAGGAATTCACGAAGCTATTCATGAACCTAAAGTTACAGTTAGAATGTAGCAGCCCTGTTTGAAGGAATGCTTGGTCTTTAGTTGGATCAGAAAGAACCTAAGGCACTGGTTTCTGTGCATCGTATACCCCACAAGGCCGAGACTGTGTTCAATTAACACTCCCTGAGCATCTACTGTACATCAGGTAAGGTGCTACCAAACCTCTGGCTCTCACATGTGCTATCCTTAATCTTAGAAGTGCCCTTCCCCCCTGTCCATTCTTACTCACTTTGTGAAAACTACATCTCATCCTCCAGAAGTTTTTCCTGATCCCGATTCACTTTTTATGCATTCTTTGATCTGTACATATTACCCTCTAAATGCATCTCTCATACCAGACTGTAATGCAGCTGTTTTCTTGAGGTACACCTTTCCAGAGCAGGGCTCCTTGAGCAGAGAGAGCATGCTTTAACCGGTTCTGGATCCTCAGCTTCTTGCTCTGTACTCAACAAGGAGCCCAGAGATAACTGACCCTCCATATACAACATTATTTGGTTTCTCATTCTCAATTTGAAGATGAAGACCAAAAAGTCCGTAAGAAAACACCATTTACCCTTAGGTTGTTATATCAGGGGCTTTGGCAGACCTATGTTTAGAAAGGAATGTAGCCTTCCCAAGAACATGTGTTTGTATTGAAGTTTTCCAACTACCAAAATGTAAAATACACATCGACTTTGGCCTAGCAACCACCCTGGTAGGAATTTACCCCATGAACATGCTCACAAGACTTGAGTTAAGATGTGTGTGAAGATGCTTCTTAGCTAGCAAGTGGAAACCACTTAGTGTGGCCACTTTGAGGGCTACATCCTCCAGAGTGTACATCTGCCTATGATTTCATGTGAACATAATTCAAAAGGACTAAACATATCTGTATATAAGTAGGTGAAAAAATCATCATCATGAAGAAAGCCGAGTACTGGCATGTATATAGATTTATTCCTTTGGTTGACATTAAAGAATCATAGATGATAGCTGGATACTTATTTACAGGCTGGTATATGCCTAACAGTAGCAAAATGACATCATTCTTAATATGCAGGAAATTTTTAATATTGTGATTCATTTAAACCTCACAACCGTGTGATGAGCCCCATTTTACAGAAGAAAATGAGGCAAAAAGAGGCGGTCTTCAAAAATCACACAGCTGGAAATGGTAGAGCTGAGATTTAGCATTCTCATTTAACAACTTTTAAATAGGCACGTCTGGGCGTCCCTAGCCAGACCTGCCGAACCAGAATCTGGAAGCTTGGAGCCCCGGCAACAGGTGACTCGGTGAGCGTTCCAGGTGATGGCAACGTCCACACAGACGAGAGAAGCACCGCTCTAAGCCACGACGCTTTGCCAGTAACACCATTTCTAGAGGAACCACACAACTCTATTACCTGTTGCGACACTGAGCTTGGAAAGGAGGGGGGAAGACATTCACTTTAACTTTCTTACTGAACTTTTGAATTGTCTAGACCTACCTATACTGTATTATTTCCGTTTTGATTGGTTTTAAAGAAATCATTGGGTAGGGGGATTATGGGCTATTTTTATAGGTTTTTTTTCCCTCTATACTTCTATTAAGACAATAAAAAAACCAGATTAACCACTACAGGCTATTAAAACAAAGCCATGGTCAGAAACGTGCAGTGTTCAGCAAGATGCCAGGAGAGCTCCTCCGGAGATCGTGCTTGGAGTCTGCCTCGGGAAAGCTGCTCCTGGCAAAACAGATGATTCTTTCACCCCCCGAGGAGCTGCCCCTCCTCTCCCCGAATTGGTAGCATCCATCTCCGTCAGCTTAGGCATGGTGGCTTTTTAATCCTAAGCCCCAGTGTGATCATTGCTGTAATTTCCCCAAGATAATGTGGAGGTTAATGAGGTACAAGGAGCTTGAGGCCATCCACTTTCATCTTCAGCTCAGGGAACTCAGGCTCTGAGGAGTTGGAGAAAACCAACCGAAAACAAGACTGAAAAGGATCACAGGAGAATGTCGGTGCAGACCTGAGACCAGAGGGCAAGAAGAATCATCCCAGCCCTCGGGTGATGCTCTCCTAACCTGGAGGAAGAAGTCTTTCTCCAGGAGGGCCAGGGGACACTTCAGCATATTCCAACTTGGTTTTGTAGTATGGTTAGTATTCCTTGGGACTTTTGAAAAAAAAAAAAAAATGAAAACCAATTTTATTGATTAAAGAAGAATCCTCAATATCTGGAAAAGACTATCTACCTTAGCAAATCCTAAAGCACCTGAGAATATTTAAGGCTTTGTGACATCCAGCAGTAAGAAAACATGTTGAACGTCGATTTCCCTAGAGTTATCCAGGCTAATTTGATTGCGGAACAACCTTTCTGTTGTGATTATAACTTGATTCACTTCTAAGAAAGCCACAGTGCTGTAGTGTCTTCCTGGCAGTGTAACTTGGGGATTTCTGGTAGAAACAAAGGTAGTGCCTTCAGACTAGACTATGGAAGTTATGAATGCATTCATTTATTTGGCCAACATGGGCTGGTTGTGCATGCCCTGCCCTGGGGTAGGTATGGAGATGAAATGTACAATGTCCCCACCCTGAATGCCCTCATTATCTCCAAGGGAGAGAGGAATATCAACAAACAAGAATGAAGCCAGGAGAACAAGGCTGTGGCAGAGGCAAGTCTTTCATATCACGAGAGCACGGGGACGAGCTCGGGCCAGGAAAGCACCCAGAGAAGCAGGATGTGAAGAAGGAGATGGAGAAACCCCCAGAGAACAGGGCTTATGTGTTGGCTGTGGATCCAGAGGCTCAAGCTCTGTCACCTACCTGCTCTGTAATCTTGGGCACTTCCTTTATCCCTCTGCACTCTGTAAACTGAGGCAGTAAGAATCCCTTGCTTCTGGGATTGGTGCAAGGATTAAATGCACACAAGCACCTATATGGTGCTCCTGGTGTAGAGGACATCTCTAACACAGGGGCAGTTTCCTCAGGTAAAGAGCTGACAAGGTGCAGGTGTCAGAGGGATGGGGGGCTAGGGAAGTCCAGAAGGAACCAATCTTATCAACACCTTGATTTTGGACTTCTGGCTTCTGGAATGAAAATCAAATAAGTGTCTGCCATTTGAAGCCACCCAATATGTGGTGCTTGGTTACACAGCCCTAGAAAATAAATTGTCACATACACCTGTGTCCCAGGTGGAGGGCTTCTCACCCTTAGCACTGCTGACATCGGGGCAGGATTGATTCTTTGCTGGGAGGCGGAGAGGACGATTCGTGCACAGTACGACGCTCAGCAGCACCCCGGGCTTTTATCCACTGTGCCAGCAGCACCTTCCCCCCTCCAGTTGGGACAAATGTCTGCTCACTTATTGACTTGTTAATTTATTCGTCTATTTGTTTATTCATTCACTGGTGCATTTGCTTATATTCAGCAACTACTTACTTAGAACTGAGTATAGACCGGGTATCTTTCTAGGCTCTGGGAATGCAACAGAAATAGTCTTTATGTTCATGAAGCCTACAGTAGAGTGAGGAACTCAGATTGTCATCAAATAATCACAAAGAGCCTTACAAATTGGGGTAAATGCTCAGAATAAAAGAGCTCTGCTTCTGGGCAGACATTATAACAAAGGGGTTTAACCTGAATGGGGGGCTCAGGGAGGTTTGACTGGAGGTCTGGAAACTAAAGGGTTAGTAGGCACAGATGGCAGGGACAGATGAGCATTACAAGTAGAATAAGAGCACCTGCAAAGGCCCTGTGGTAGAAAGAGAGAGCACACGGAAGATGGGAAGGAAGACAGTGGCTGAGGGAGGTTGAGTACAGGACTCAGGCTTGGGTCTGCATCCCAGGATTTGACCTTGTTATAGGGCACGAGGACAGAGATGTCACAGCAGGAGAGACAGAGAGGGACCCCTGGTGATGACTTCAATCATCTCTAAGGTTATACTAGGACAATTAGCCACTGATTTCCATCCCCTCAAAGAGTGGCCCTTTCTGCCACGTGGCTATAGGCTCCCAACTCCACCTGGGACACAGGTGTATGTGCTGTTTCTGGAATGGGCTGTCTGGCCTTCTATGGTTTAGTGAAGAGAGGACCAGAGGCCATCATGTCAGCTCATAAAAAAGTTCTGAAATCTATATTTAGGCCTTGTAGCTCTCTTGTGCAAATAGCATATTGTCCTACAAGATGGATGCATCCAGCTCCTTCCAGGCAGTATGATTTTCCCTGGAAGGCCCTTCAGAGATGAATGTGCTGCCTCGCTGCCCACTGATTTGGGTTCATGGGGAATAGTCCTGCATAGCAGGCATGAGGTCTGGAGCAAATTGCACCCACTTCCAGCTGCACCCTTGTCCCCACAGCATGCATCTTCACTTTTTGTATCAACACAACTGACCACGAGGCATCCCAAGCAACAGATTTTAAGCACGAAACATTGGTGTTCTTCATCCCAGGTCTATAGCTCTCTAGATGCAGCTCACTGGGGAAGTCCCCTCTATTCCTTGGATTCTCAGCTGTATTCCTTGGATTCTCAGCTTTCTCTTCTATAAAATGGAGTGAATAATCCCTGCCCTAGATGGTCCCAAATTCTGCCTTCAGGTCAAATGAGAGTCCTGTGTGTGAACGACTCTAGAAACTATGGCCCCTTTTGCAGTAAGGGAGGTCCCCAGGCTCCGGTGAAAGCATGGGCCAATCACCAGGAGTCTGGAGATACAGGGTTAAATGTTGAATTCCCCAGTTACCAGCTCTGAGGCCATTTTACCACCCTGAGCCTCAATTTTCTCATCTATAGAAAGGGCATAATCATGCTATCCTATGAATATGTGGAAAGGATGAAAAATCTACCTCTGGAAGTTTCTTAGCACAATCTTGCCTCAATGCACAGTTGCAGTTACTAACGTAATGTGAGCTTTGGGAAGAACAGAAAGGAACACAGAGCAACCGCCTGGAGACTGGGAGGCTGGTGTCCCAGGACAGGTGCATTAAGACCTCTGACAGTCACGTGGGCAGCCTCCCGGCTTGAAGCCCCTCTGGCCCCTTTCATCTGCGGACACGCAGCGCCACCTCCACCTGGTCCCACTGGGCCTTCTCCGCAGTGCCTCTTGATGGCCCTATCCTCCCCATTTTCCCTCACTGCCTGTCACAAAGGAGGTGGCATGGACTAGGCCTTCCCTCCTCTGTTCAGGGTATTTGGTCACAGCTGTGAGACCCATCTGATGTCACTTTGGGGCTGAGCCTCCTCCATCCCTGCTGGCAGAGGCCATCTCTTGCATCTCTCCACTCCCTGAGCACTCTGTCCACTCCTTTCTTACAACTTCTGTTTCCTTTTTTCCCCTCTGACCTTGTGTTACAGCTTCCCCAGCATTTGCTGGGCCCACCTACCTAGACTATGAGCTCAGTGAGAGAGCTCTCCATGTTCCTCATAGAGCCCACGCCCCTCCAGGGTCCTGGTCAGAGCGCCCTCTCTTCTCCTCTCCCCCTTCCTCCAAGAACATCTCATCACCTTGGCACCCTCATGAGCCCAGCACTGTTCCAGGGGCAGATTCAGAGGTATGCTGGAGAGAGGAAGCCCATTCCCCGGGAGAGATAGTTACTATACAAAATTAAACTGTGCAAGACTGTTGAATCACAGATCTGTACCTCCGAAACAAATAATGCAATATATGTTAAGAAAAACAAAAGACGACGATAGCAGGAGGGGAAGAATGAAGGGGGGGAAATCGGAGGGGGAGACAAACCATGAGAGACGATGGACTCTGAAAAACAAACTGAGGGTTCGGGGGGGTGGGAGGATGGGTTAGCCTGGTGATGGGTATTAAGGAGGGCACATTCTGCGTGGAGCACTGGGTGTTATAAGCAAACAATGAATCATGGAACACTACATCAAAAACTAATGATATAATGTATGGTGATTAACATAAAAAACTTAAAAAAATTAAATAGGTAAGAACAACAGGTCCTGAGAGGCCCTATGCAAAAAAATGTTGGCAGAATAAGCCAATAGAGAGTCAGAAGAAGCTATTTTAGAAAAGGGGGAGGGAGGCTTGACATGGCATCCTGGGTGGGGTATGGAGGCCTGCCTGTTCTCTTCCCAAATCTCAGAGTCTGCCCCTTATGCTGGAAAGTTGATCCGAGGCCACCTCTTCCTCTTCAGCAAGAGTATTAGTGCCCTAGGGCTGCAGCACTAAGTTATGACCATATCGGTGGCTAAGGCAACGGAAATTTATTCTCTCATAGTTCGAGAGGCCAGAAGTCTGAGAAATCAAGGTGTTGGCAGAGTTATGGTCCCTCTGAAGGCTCCAGGGGAGAACCCTGCCGTGCCTCTCCAGCTTCTGGTGGATCACTTCAATCTCTGCCTCTGTTGTCATGTGGCTTTCTCCTCGTGTCTTTGTGTCTTCTCTTCTGACTCGTCCAAGTGTCTCACAAGAACCATCGCCCTTGGATTTAAGGCCCATCCAAATACTCAGGAATCATCTCATCTTGGAATCCTTAAGTCATGTACATCTGCAAGGACCTTTTCCCAGATAAGGCTGTGTTCACAGGTTCGGGGGTAATTCAGACACACGGGTGTATGGACAAATCTTTTCGGGGTCACCAGTCAAAACATTACAGTAGGTGAAGGGAAGAACCAATCCTAAAGTTGGTATCCGTTCACAAAGAGGATTCCAGCTTCTATGCATGGATTATCAGCATTTTTCTTTGAATTGAATTTACTTCCAGTTTTATTTTAAAGCATTTAAAACTTTGGTGCCGCACCACATGGGTTTCCTTATTAGGCACTGTCACTTTCTTCCTCTCCTCTGAAGGCTTGTACAGCTCCTCCCCACCACTCCCCCCCTCGCCCCCCCTCGCGCTCACACATCAAAACAACAGCACCTGCCAGGGGAGGCGGGTGGCAGTCCTCCCTCCCTCAGCCCAGGCCTTTTCAGCCTCCTGCTAGATCTGGGCTCATTCAGGACTGAAGGCAAGAAAATGAAATGATTCCCAGCTGGAAAAATAACTGCGTCTGCAGGGCTGGCCCAGAACACAGGGAAGGAGCTCAAGGCCCAGGGTTCGTTGTTTTCTTTTGTGTTTTAATGCAAATCCCTTTTGTTTTTGTTTCTGTATCTCTCTCTCTCTCACTCACACATACATACACACACACTACACATACAAACCATTCATGCAAGCATGAAAAAGGTGGGAAGTATACAATGAAATGGAAAATTCTTTTTCCCTTTTCCTTTTGCTAAATCCTACTCTTACAGGTACTTTCTCCAGAAATATATTTTCTCCAGAAAACATACCCATCCCCCACCCCCAAGGAGATGCACATTTGTATGCACACCTAGAGTCTGTTTTTCAGTTTTGTTTTATATTTTATCCATGTACACATTTACACGTAAATGCTTTTCATTGAGGAAAAGGGGCATCCTTTCCCATGGCCTTGCACACTCCTCCTTCTACTGATCTTGAACAGCTTTCCTTATTGGGATATCTGGAGAGATCTTATTTTTAACAGCTACAAAGAACTCCATCCAATGGCTGGACCATCATTTGTATAACCATGCCAACTAGCTTCTGATGGAGTTACACACAAGGTTTAGCCTCCCGAGTCAGCCCAGCATGCTTTGCCCTGTAGCTGTGCATATAGCAAATTTATCTATAATTTTATACATGTAAAATGTTATATAACATATGTAATATACACATAATCACATTTATCACAACTCTGAATGATTATAATCCTTACTTTATAGATAATGAACTGAATTTTTAACCTCTGACAGGAGGATAGGGAAATGAAGGTTCACGGAGGTGAGGAGCTTTATGCAAAGTCTAAAGAAGTGAGATTCTAAGTCCTTTATCCATTATGCAGTGCCCCCTCCCTTTTTTCCCCCAACCTTCTTTCAACAATTTGGCACAAACCACACCCTTTTGGTTTCCAGCCCTAGCATCCTTTCTGGCCACATTTTTCTTTTCCAAGTTGATTCTCTGTTCCTGAATACCAGTGGGAATGCAAACATCCTCATGTCTGGGTAAGTGCAGAGGGAGGGATGATGCGTCAAGCCTGGCTGGCTCCTGATGGACTGTGAATCCCACACCCTCAGGGGCCCACATGGGTCTGCATCACTTCCCGTGTAGCCTTCTCCTCTGGATCACTCGCGAAGGGAAAAGAAAAATAAACTTGACTCAGCGTTAGCCTGTCCTGATTCCTGGGTGGGCCTAATAGCTGTGGGGCTCTAACCACCTAGCTCATGGGCCTGGTTACAACTTCCTGCTCTTTGAAAAGAGCACAGGAGAAGAGCACATTGGATGAGCTTCATGCCTGCAGTAGACGCCAACTTGTCCAAGCCCAACACTGGCTCACCATGGCCTCATTTGAGTCCGCACGATAGAATGCTGGCAGTGGACCCGTGTTCTAGCCTCTAGGACTGTGTGTGCTTGGGAAAGCCCCTAACTCCCTGAGCCTGTTTCTTCAACTGCCAAACGTGGTCAATCCTCTATTGTAGGACTGTTGGTGAGTAAATGGGAATGAGAGAAGCTTCCAGAGCAGCGATTCTCAAACTTTCCCACACATTTGACCCACCTAGACGGCTTCACAAACCCTAATGCCCAGGCCACATTCTGGAACAATTAAATCAGAATATCTGAGACTGGGACCCAGGTTTCAGTATTTATAAACCAATCAACCACCCACCCACAGCTCCCAGTGTGTAGCCAAGGCTGAGAACCAGAGATTTAACCCAGTGCCTGCCCCATACATAGTCATCACTCAACAAATGCTAATAACTGCCTTCTCTCCCCTAAATCAAAGAAAATGTAAATCTCCAAATGCTTTTTGAGAAACCACCCATATATAAAGCCAAACATTCAAAGGGGTGCCAAGGCAGCCACCTTAGGCAAGTTCGACTCTCCATTCACTCTTGAGAGCAAGGGTATAGTGTGAGGTCAGTGCTTGACTTTTTGGAAGCTTCTGGAAAGTGAAGCAATGGCATTTCTGAAACTCCTGCCCTTCCTTATCACAATCCCTTTATCAGCTCAGCTCTGAGCCAGTCTCTCTGTCAGGGAGGGTGTTGAGTGAGAGCCCCCTCTACCACAGAGCCTCCTGGGGGGGGGCAGGCGGGCAGGGCACCTCTGTGTGCTGACCTCATGCAAGACTCAAAACCCCAACTCCAGGTCCCCCTAAAGTCTCTTATTTGCTCTCACCTCTGAAAGTCAACCAGTTGCTTTAAGTTAAAAATGAGCCTGTGATTTAAGATACTGAGAATAATCACGAATCTAGGGATACTTGTAAGGATTCATGACTAAACACTCCTCTTAGGGAAATTACTTAGACCACCAAATCCTTGAGGACCATTCTGGTCATACTTGCGTCAGTTGCCATTGTCTGCCCAGTATATGCCACCACCCACCCCACCCCCTGTCAACAGCTCTGCCATCACAGCTCCCATATAGCCTACACGAGGGTTTCCCAAACGGTGACCCTTTGGGGTACCATCACTTCAGGTTCAGCCTAGGAACCCTGGGCTTAACATGCCCCTCGAACAACACCTCTATTCACACAACTGAAAATGCCTTTCCTAAACTTTTCCCAGAGAATGGTGTGTGTAGCTAATCTGGGTGCCAGGAGAACAGAGCAGGAAAGGAAGCTGAGCCACATCCTCTGTGCTCTGGCTCCCTTATCCTTCTTGTTCAGGATGATGCCCTAGTGTCCGCTCTGCAAAGGCTAGAATACCCACCCTGAAGGCACAGCAGAGACCTACCTGCTTGGAGCGTGGGAGGCTGCAAGCCCGCCGGGGAGGAAACCGAAAGCGGAGCTGGTGTCGGAAAGGAGACGCAGTCTAGACTGAGGCCTTTTATACTGACCTGTCCTGAATCACCTGGAATGGCTTCCATCTGTGTAAAAATTGCCTAAAGGGCCAGGTTCCAATTCCTCTTTTTCTGCGGAAGTTCTTCTTCCCCAAGTGTGGGCCCAGAACATTCATTTCCTGGGATATCATTCCGTTGTCAGAAAAGCATGTTAATTATGAAGAGACCACATTTCTCTTTTGTGCACTCATAATGCATCTTAGCCTCTTAAAGATGCTGAGAAATCCTGCATAAAAAAAAAAGTATCCTTCATCTTTAGTCTGAGATTTCCCCAAATTATTTGACTTAGGAATGTTCCATCTCTTTCTCTGCCCTTCTCTCTTTGCGTCTGTTTTCTAGTCTAACATTAAGAGCAGACCACGGGAACAATGTTCTTCAGAGGGAACACTGGAAACACTACCCTAGGAGGAACAGTCCTTCTTTTAATGAACGAATGAATCAAACAGCTCACAGCAATGCCCCTTGCGGTATGCACGCTACAGCTGGGCCTGCAACTGCGTTCCCACCTCTGCAGAGAAGCCTAATCTGACCGTAACAGGCTGCCGCAGGGTCGGTGTTAAAAGGTTTCACATGACCACCTCTGGTCAGGGCGAGAAGCCCTTAGAGTAAACCTGAAGCGTTCGATTCAGGTGTTGTTCTGGCAGCGCCGGGAGTGCTCATGGGATTAATGTGGTGAGTGTCAGCCATGGGGACAAAAGCGGGCGCGGGAGGCCTGCTCTTCTGCAGACCTGCAAAACTGAGACTATTTGATGTGGGGCACCCGTGAGCAGGTGCCGGTGATGCGTTTCTATCGGGAATTAATTGGTTCACTTTCAGTACTGGAGACCAGTTCCAGGATTCTCAGTTGTCTCTGTGACCTTCGGAAAACCAGGTGGATCTGAAGGTCTCTCTGTGCTGCCAGGTCCCTCGGGGAGCTGCCCCTCCTGTGCTTTTTGAGATCTTTCCTCAACTTACTGATGAGGAACTGGGGACCCAGAGAGGAGAGATAACATGTCCAAGGTCACAGTGCTCATAAGTGATGGGCTGATGTAGCCCAGCTTTAGGGTGGATCCCACTGTGATTGCCAGCTGCTAAAACCAACGTGCTCGCCGCTTCTCCTTTCCATGGCCACTGAAGCCTGGGTTTGAAGCCACATATATCTTATAAAAACAAAACAACAACAAAACAATTGGTGTGTATTTGTGCGTGTGTGCATTCATGTGCCTGTTTGTTTCTGCAGGTATCCAACACATATTTGTAAATGCTGACCAAATACGTGCAACAAATATGTGGAGACACGAGAGAGAACAAGGGTGGCCTCCCTCTTGTCCTCAAGGAGCGGCATCTTGGTATAAGGCTAAAAAAACAAAACAAAACACCCTATTTGAAACCAGATAGGCCTGCTTTCCACCATCAGCCCTGCTTCATTATCTTACTGAGTGACTTTGATCCTTCACCCCCTGTGCCTTACTTTTCTCAACTAAAAATTAGGCATAAATTTCAGGGTTGTTGTAAAGACTGATTTAACATAAGCAAAGTTCCCAGCATTACTATCCAATGTCCTTTAGTGTACTCCCAGCATTATTATATCCTATGTCATTTAGTGTTTTCTGAGTAGGAAATCTGGAGGGCCTCCCCTAGAGCAAGCAGAGGAATCTCTTTTCAAAATGAGGAACTGGAGATGACAAAGGGTGGTGTTCACACAGCGCCACCCAGGATGCTGCACATATGTACTGCATGTCTGTGGGTGCGCATGCCAGTGTTTTTTGAAGGAAAAAAGTTTCAAGTAGTACCCACACAGGACTGGCTGAAAATGTGCAAAGGGATGTATTGAATTAAAATCCTTCCAATTACTGTTTGTCACTTCCTTATAGGTTACATTGGCCTGTACTGACTTGAGTGAAAGATTCCAATGGGAAAGAGGGGAAAAAAAAAAAAGAAAAACAAAAGAATCTTAAGAAAATGATCGAAACTTATTTGCAACTTCTGCCTAACACCAGGAGCAGGGTTTAAACAAAATCGCACGACCACTGGATGAAAACGTTGTGGTTTTCACATGTGCACATGGGACTCCACAGTCACACACACTCATTTCAGGAGCACTAAACACGCCCCGGAGGCTCCCAAAGTTCTCCATATGGATCATCCCATGTAACACTCTCATCCACTCAGCATCCACTGTTAATATCCCCGTTTCACAAACCAGGGAAACTGAGGTTTCCTGAGGGTTCGGTCATTTGCTGAATCAGGGCTCCAACCCTCCCAGCAGTTAGGGTCAAGCCTGGGCTCACAATCCCTGGTTGTAACGTGGTGAGGGGACACCCACAAATTACAACCCAGGAAGGAGGCAGAGGTGAACTTTGGAGAAAAGGTGGCCCTGGGGTCAGAAAGCCTGGCTGCTATTCTGGCCGTGCCCCGCTGTGCCCCAGCCTGGGTATCAGGGGTGCTTAGCCCGAGAGTTAATGGGAGGACCTTAATGGACTGTGTGTGAAAGTGGGTGCACAGCCAGATCCAGACTGTGGGACGTTTCCCTTTTGTCCTTTCTTCCTAACCAAAGCGCCCCATCCTTGAGCACGAGGACTTGGTTTTACTTTCTTTGGCTGGAGAGCAGCCTTTGAGCGAAGTCAACAATCCGGAGACAGGGGAGACAGCCAGGCAGAGGAAGACAAACAAAACTGACACCCAGCAAAAATGCAAAGGTATTCAAAATGCAAGCTCTAATTTCCACTCCCCTGCCTGAAGCCTGCCAGACACAACGCTTTGAGAAAGAAAAAAATAAAAAATCTGATTTGTACTGAAAGGGGCCAAAAATAACCTTGCTTTCTCCTGCAGAAGAAAACAGAAAACTCCAGTTTCCTCCCATTTGGATGTCCTTTTTCGTGGGCCAGCAGTCGGCACAGTGAACTCAGAGCCTGGGCTTGGAAGGAGACAATAGGCCAAACCCTGGGTCGTGACAAGGGGCGGGGAGGAGGCCAGTGGGATGTGAAGCCCAGGTTTTGCCAGGGGCACAGTGGCAAGGCTGGAGAAGGAGGCAGTCATTAGGAGGGAGGTCTTCATTTGCATATGCTAATTTCAAGCTATTTCTAACCAGTAATAGGCCTGTTTTTTTAGCCCTCCCAACAACATCTTGTGTGTCCCTACTTTCCATCCCCATTGCCTCTGCACTGTTTTGACTTTTTTTTCTTTTGGCCAAAACCTCCTCCCTGGGCTCTCTGCTTCCGGGCTATTCCTATCTTCCCCACATTTTCTAAACTACAACTCTGATGTCCCTTCTTGTTTAAAAGTTTCCGGTGACACCCCATCAACCACAGAAAACTGTTTATATCAGGTCCCAAGCTGTGTTTTGTCTCTGTCTCCCTCCGCCCTGCGCCAGCCCTGGGTATGCCTCCTTTTCCCCAGCCTTTTGCTTTGTTTAGGTCAGCAAACCCCACTCACTCTTCCTTTCTGGATCCCTGCCTCTTGTACATCCTGGTCAGCATATCTCCAGTCTCCCCTGGGAAGGCCCCCTCAGCCTCAGCCCCCAGTGGTTCCTTTTCTCTGCAGAAAGGTCTCTTCTCGGAAATGCTCTGTCCGTGTGAGTTGTCACAGTGGCTCTGAAAACCAAGTACAATTTCCCCCAACCTGCTGATGAGGAAGCCAGGGCCCACAGAGGAGACGACACGCTCAAGGTCACATGACACATAAGTGATGGACTTCGCACACCCCCAGCTTGGGGAGGGGGGCTGGATCCCGCTGTGACCGACAGCTGCCAAAACCAAGCACGAGCTTTCCTCACGATGATCCTGAAACCTCTAAATTGCATGTCATTGCTTCCGAAATAATTAAGCAGCCATTCCAGGTGTTGCTGCTTCTGGAGAGAGGGTTGATATTGCCTTGTACTTTTTTGGCCTCTAAGTTTCCCCACAACGCTGAGAATCTATTTTTAGCTCAGAAATCAAGCAGGGTGTGATTATTCCTGCCAAAAAAATTTTTTTTTTTTTTTTAATTTTTCAAGTGCGTACCCATTTGCTACACACAGAGGAAAATCCTGGCCAGACCAAGGAGAGCTCGAACTCAAGTACGAACAGCATGGGACAGAGAAAGGGGCCCTGTGATGAGGAGGTTCTGGGATTCCACCCAGGGAGCTGAAGGGTTTTGAAATGCTCCGACTGATGAAGA
The DNA here is from genome assembly GCF_003265705.2 of Callorhinus ursinus. NCBI lineage: Eukaryota > Metazoa > Chordata > Mammalia > Carnivora > Otariidae > Callorhinus > Callorhinus ursinus. Next base: position 8,070,861 of record NW_027397099.1, read on the forward strand.
CTGCGGGTGGAGTGACGATGGAATCAGGCCCACTGGGAAAGTCCTGGGGTCGGAAGTGAGCATTGCCAGGCCTGAGTGTCCCCTGGGCCCCCATCTGGGTGCACAGCAGACCTCGACTCACAGAGGGCTCAGCTCTCTGGCCTCTTCCCCCAAGCAGCCAAAGTCATGTTCTCACCAGCCCCACTCATGACAGGGCACCGGCCCTGAAAGCTGTCTGTCCACCCCCAGACTTGGCAAAGGTGTGGCCTCCTTCCAGACAGACACGTAGGCTGACTCAGTCCTTCACAACAGCCCTAAGAAGTGTTCGTGAATTCCCAAGATAAGGAACTAAGTCCCCCAGGAGATGCTCTGGAGCAGTGGTGGTCAAAGTGCCTGATCAGCAGCTTCAGCACCACCTGGGATCTTGTTAGAAATGCAAATTCTCAGTCCCCATCCTGGACCCGTTTAATCAGAAGCAGAGAGGGGCACAGTCTCTCAACCAGCCTTGCAGGCGATTCTGAGGAATGTTTGAGGACCGCTGCTACAGAGAGGCATGGACAGGGCCGGAGTCCCTCTGCTGCATCCCTCCCCACACAACAGAACCCCGCACAGCAGTCCCCCTAGGAGAGGCAGTGTCGCCTGAACCTCACACAATCCTATTTTCCCAAGGTTCACCTAGTCGCTGACGTGTTGCTTGCTCCAGCTTCCATGTGGCTTCGGCTCCCTCAGCCCAGGGGGATTGCTTCTCCTGTCCAGGCTGTGATAGAGAGGACCTGAAGGTCCCTCGCTCACTAGACACGCAGCGCCTTGTCTGGGCCAGGCATTGTGTTAACCTGTAGAGAAGTGGAGGAAAGTAAGAAGGACAATAGTGCCTGCCTTTGTGGAACTCAGCGCCTGGCCAGAATAGTAGACATGAAAAGTGAGAGATACTCAACTTGTATTGTGGGAGTTTGTCACCCTAACAGAGAAGGAGAGGGAGCAATGTGAATGCATGGCAAGAGGACCCAGCCTCACCAGGATAAAGTTCACCTTATAAAGAGGAAAGGGAGAGAAAAGGAAAGAGGGAAGGAGGGAACAAGGAAGGAAGGAAGGAAGGAAAACACTTGGCTAAACTTTGGTCCCTAAAAGAACTTATAGATACCTTTCACATTTGCCTTAGATGAACATCTTGGAAAGGGTTTGGAAGCAAAGCCAGTTGGTGATTCAGCCTTCTTTCTGCCCAGCGGACTCTTCTTTGATGGGAAATCCATCATTCTCCTGCCACCCAGCAAATTTCCCTATAATACAACAGGATTTCCTAGGATGTGTAAAAGCCTTGGCCATCACCCCCTTGCTAGCAAGGAACCCAGAATCTTGGAGGTTTGTGTTGGAAACAGGACCTTTCTCCCAAGAGCACGTGGCCACTGGGAATCCTCAGTTCAACCTCAGTGCATGTGGATCACTGCCCCTCCTCATGTTGGCTATGGGAGACTGGGGGAGGAGGTTGCTGACTAATACCCACCCCCTTTTTCCTTTTTCAGCATGACCCCAGAGGGTCAGTGTATGGTACCTTGTATCTCAGGCGAGTCTGTAACCCTTTGAAGCTCAACAAGTCAATCTACAGTAGTCTTGACCAGTGGTTGTCCAACCACTTTGGGAAATCTTTTGAGGAGCTTTTAAAATATATCCCCACTGGGATTATTTGTTTGAGATCCACTTTTGGTCAATGAGCTATGATGGCAGATGTCCTGAAGGGCTTTCTCATTCTTAATAAGAGACCCATGGAGGGGAGACAAAGCCCCTTTCTGCCTTTATACAGTGTTGTCTGCTTTGAATACCTGGGACTTTCAGTAGCCAGCTGGAGACAAGCTGACCCACTGGGGATGGTGGAACAGAAAGGTGGAAAGAACTGGGGTCATGGAGGATGTCAGTGACCCCCTAATTAACCAACTCTGAGAGAGGTATGGATAGGGCCGGAGTCCCTCTGCTGCATCCCTCCCCACACTGGGGACTCTGAACCAACTCTGAACCATTCTACTATATTTAGTAGCCCAGTGGCTTTGGGCATATCAACTAAGTCTCATTTTCTTTATTTGTAAAATGAGGATAAAATCACTCATCTCATAGTGTTGCTGTGGAGATTGATGAATTATGAATTAAACCATCTGAAATGCTTAGAGTGCCTGACACTAAAAAAATGGCAGATGATTATAATAATGTTATTATTAATATTAATGATAATGCTGCTGCTGATAGTTTATCTGAGGAAGAATGGCAGGCAGTTATCACCTCCTATATCCACACTTTGGATATTCTGCTTTTCATAATATACTTTAAAATTATGTTAGGGTTTTACTTGTTTGTGGATTTGCCCTTTCAAATTTTAACAGTTGTCATTATAATACAGTTATGCATGTTTTTCCCAATGGATCATGCCATTGATTTGTTTTGGGGGTAAATTAGGTTTTTATCATATGAATTGTTGCTGGACCAGCTCTCTTCTCCTTCCTGCTTTCCTGCTGAATGTGTGAACAGTACCAGGACTGGGTCCTACAAGCCAGTCCTGCAGGCTGGGCTGGACTGCACTGGGTGCTGTGACTAATGTTGCCCCAGGAGATTGGCTGCCTCGTCTTCTGCCCATACCATTTTCATCAGACACACCAATGCTTACTTGTAAGGACCATGACAGTTACATGTGAACTCTTGCAAGGTGGTCTCCAGACAACCTCATATCAGGTGTTGTCAACTCCCTCTGGCCCTCTCTCTGGTATGGGCTCAGCCAGTGAGGGTTTGGTGGTCCTTCTTGTCTATGTGCTTGGAGCATCTCAGGATGAAGAGCAGACTTCGCATCATGGTCCAGGTGACAGCTAACACCATGTTGTGGATGTGAAAGGAAACTCTGGGGCAAACTCTCTGCATTTGAATTTGCCCATTTGTGTTTGGTGACCTTAAGTGAGTCATGTCCCCTCCTGGGTCATCAGTTTCTGCACCATTAAAATGAGGTGGTTGGACTTTCCAGCTTCAAGATTTGAAACTGCCAGAGACATCTCTTTCTCATGAAAGCATGTATTAATTAGTTATTTTCACAGAAAGAGGTTTCTCTCAAGGTGAAGGTTCTCAGTGTTTGGATAAAGTAAGTTTTCCTTGAGTGGGCTGTGCATTTTTATATTATTCAATTGTCTTCACATCTGGATGAAAAGACCCCAAATTTTACACAGTAAAGTTTGCATCAATCTTTTATTTCTACCAGATAGCTCAAGGTTATGATGTTCTCTTGTCTTCAAAAGAAAATAAGGCCAGACGAAATAATATATGAATCAGACTCAGCTTTCCCCTCTGGAGGAGCAGGAGGATGGGGGGGGGGGAGACACTGCAGCTCTTTTTTTTGTTGTTGTTCATAATTCATTATTATAAAGATTTATAAAGGGCCTTTTCATAAGGGCTTCACAAAGCAGGTTGGAACAGAAATGTCTTATAATTTAGTTAAATCTACTAAATTGCTGATGCAGGGGAAAAGTTCCCTTGCATTTGAGGAACAAAGTTGATCGATAATATTTTCCTCGGAGATACTGAGATGCTGTCCTTGGTGAGGCCTCACTGACTCCATTCTGGGCAGCAGGAGCAGTGACTGCACAGTAGCTGGTCTCTCTAATTTCAGCATCCTCTTGGATTGCTGCCTCTTGCCTGCACACCCCTTACTAGGTTGCTCAGCATGCTTCCCAAATTTTGTTGTAAACTCTTCCGATGCTGTTGTCTCCATGTCACACTTCTTCCAGAAATCCTCCCTTGGCTAGCCTCTCACAAGTCAGGAGCCCCTTTTTCTGTGTCCCCACCCTAGGCTGAACTTGCCCTATTAGAATCACCTGTTGACTTGCTGAATCTCTCATTAGCTTGGGAGCTCTGGGAGGAAGAAGGCCTTGCCCCCCTTGCTCACCACTGCATGCCCAGTATCTCACAAAGGCCCCATATGCTTTGTAGATTCTAAATAAATGTCTTTCCAATGAACGAATAGATTTATACATTCACATCTTCACTTTTACTGGAGACCCATTCTAGAATGGCTGGACTTTCTCCTCCACTTGAAGACTTAACTCAAGTCCATATTTTCCATGAGACACCCCCAGACAACTCAACCCACCCACCCTCACCAACTTCACCTCACACTTATCTAGAAACAGTAGATCAGTGTGAGCTGAGGTAGGTAGGGTTCACAATTATAGATTTGGGAGTGAAATTTTGTTAAGTTTCCAGGATTCCCCTATCTGTGGGATCTTGGGCAAATGACTTAACCTCTGGATTCTTGTTTCCTCATCTATACAATGGAAATGTTAGTACCTAGTCCTCAATATTGCTGTGAGGATTAAGTGAATTAATATTTGTGAAGCCCTTTGCATAGTGCCTAACTCAATCTAAGTGCTTATTGAAATGAAGTAACCAACACCTAAAGTATAATTTGGGGCTTCTAGAATGTTCAAGCTCTGCTGTGGAGGAGAATTTGGGCTCTCTGAACTTCTCAAAATGTGACATCCAGATCACCATGCTGGAGGCAGCCATGCAGAGCCTCTGCACACACCATTCTTAAAGCCTGTGCTGGCCCACTGCGTAATCATGTTTGAATGCCTTTAGCCCCACGAGGGCACAAGTTCTTCCAAGCCAGGCATCATGACATTTTATTACTGTGTCCCAAAGCTTCACATGATATTTGGACCAAAGCCAGTGCCCAATAAATATTTGTTGAAGGAATAAGTGAGAAGAATAGAAACACATCCCACCTCAGAGTGGTATCCATTGCTCCTTGAGTGAGGTCTGAGCATCACTTCCTTCCCTTATCCTAAGATGTTTTTCACAGTAGACTAGTCCACACACCTGGCCTTTTTCTTAGGGGTCTGCCTCAGGTCTCCAACCATGTACCAAATCGTAGCCCACAAGTCTGAGGCTCTATCTGTGTCCCAACACTGGCTGCATCCTCCCTCCATCTGCAATTTGGCAAATATCTCTAGAAAACTAGCGTGCTAACTCTTTCTGTGCTGGGTGCTATGGATATAGTCATGAATGAAAAAGGAGTGGGCCTTGTCCTTATAGAGATTATACTCTATCATGGATTATCACGGGTTATAATTCCTAGAAGGAATGCATGCTCTCCCCACTGCCTCCTCTCCGGGGCAGGCTTTATGCCACTTTGGCACTAATCACATCTCAAGTGCACTGCTCTCTAAAGAATCCTGATGTATTATTGTGAATATTAGCTTTGGGCCAAGACCAAACTTCAGCCTCTCATGCCTCCCTGTACACTGACACTCTTCAAAGATTAGTTCCCTAAACTTGACCCAACCCAATCCCACCTCCCATTTACTCTCTTCTTGGTAGCTGGCAGCCAAAACCCACTCATCATGCCCTGGGCTCTGAATCTCCTGCCATCTCCCAGAAAATATATCAAAGTAGCATTCAAGTTAGCCCTCCCAAAACTTCAGCTTACATGGAACTTGGTCGCACACTAGGCTACGAGAATTTTTTAGATTTAAATATCCATCACCCCCCATATTATTCTATAATAATTTCCTCTTAAATTCAAACAGGGCAGTGTGATGACTATACCCCTCTAACAAAAAAAAATTAATATGGTCCAACTGGCTATAAATTTTGCATTCATTTCCTCCATATTTACAGACATTCATAAAAAATTGAGAAATCTCATGAGCTATATGGATGGGTCATTGTATAATTGCCTACAAAGAGAGAAAAAAAGTATTTAGGATATAGAAGTGAAAGAATAATATATAATTCATAATATGGAGATGAAAGGTGGGTGAACATGAAGTGGCTCTTCCCTTGAAAATGTTTAATCATTTTTAATATCAACACACCTTATTATAAAAGACAACATGGCTTATCCAAATACAATCAGTAAAGTACTACAGTCTTTAATCAAAAGATTATGGAATTCTCAAATAATCGCTGGGATAGAGCATTTTATGAATATGGTTTGAATATTAGTTAAATACAGATTTCTTAATAGTTGAGCCATTATGTAATTAAATAATATTTATATAATGACAATTGCATGCTCCATAAGTGAAAGTTAGATTTAATGAGACATTTATTAGCACAAATGATTAATAATAAAGCTCTCCCTGCTGAAGGTAATTTATACACATATGATATGGCCAAAATGAAAAGCTCCTTTTAGTGCTTACCTTGTGTGCCATGTTACCTACTCCTATTCAGTTCAAATCAATTGCTTGTTAAAAAACATCAGCCCAGAACTGAAGGGCAATAATTGTGAGGAGTAAAACAATGGACAAAGGCACCTTTTTAAACATGTTGAGGTTATAGCAGATTTGTGTTGATTTAAATTTTATTTTGCTAGTAAATTGGTACTTTTTCCTCAATAATTTATGGAAATGTCTCAGGGACCAAAATAAGCTTAGTCCTGATTTTTTGTGTGTGGGGGCTGTGGGTGTAGGTGCGTATTTGAAAAGTAGATAAATTGGTAGTAATGTGTCATGATCTCAGATGTGACAAGTGCGGGAATCTGTGATATATGCCAAGCACTTGTCAAGTGCCAAGCGCTGTGCTAGGTAAATTAATGCACAATTCCAGAGGCAGAGGAAACATGGGCTTTTTTTGGACTTGTAGCTAGAACATTCCAACAGGTGACTATCATGATCCTCCAGATAAGTAGTGAGGAAAGCAAATTGGGCAGGACAGGTCTTACGGTATATTAGGTATAATACGTCTAAATGACCATTTGTAACTCCTTACAATGACCCCATTTACATCACAAAGCACAAACATCTATGTGAGTTCTGGATTGACTACTTTCTCCTTATGATTCACCCTCAATAAGTCACTAAGTGCTTTATGGGTCTCAGTTTCCTCCTCAGCAAAATAAGGATATTGAAGTGTCCCTGCTACCTCCCATACTTAAGAGAAACAAATATAACATTGGTGACCACGGACTGTGTTCTCATTACTCTTTTCCCAGACTCTAAGTAGAAAACATGCCGAATATATAGTTTTATCTGTGGTGTATCCTTCATGCCTGCCATGGAACTTTGTGCAGAGAACACACCAAGTAATATGAAGGCATGAATAAGTATGTTCATAGAACTCTATTTAAATGTTATTCAATTATTTCTATTATTCCATAATAAGATGGAAAAGAGAGATGTCACAATACCTGGAGACAATGCACACATGTTGGAAACAGTGAACTCAGCATCCAGTTGCCATGACTTTGGTCCCTTCCTGAGAACTGCAACATAGCCACACTACCTTTTCTGAAATGGATCTATTATGAGTAACAGCATCCTGAGTTTGGAGTTGCCAAAATTGCTACTTTGCTTTGGAAAACAGACTTCTCAGTAAAAGCAGTCTGGACTGACCCTGAGGTTTATTTGGCTTCTCCACATTCATGGTTAAAGGGGAAGATATTAAGGGTGATTAAAAGCATAAAAAAGGACTGGACAAAGTTAATAATTTAGTAAGGAAGATTTCTGAAGGTGGGATATGGAGAGCGGGGTGGTTAATAAGTATTTGCTCTTATTTTTGCTAAAATTTTAGCTATGGTTGTGGCTGGGTAGAGGGACTATGGAATTTTTGTTTACTCCACTTCAGTCCAAATTTTTAGACAGTAGTATACAATGGTCACAAATGAGTTACATGCATTTTAGAAAACAATATTTCTCCTGCAATGGGCAAATACCCTCATCAGGCTTCAGAAAGCATATTGTTGACAATGGGCTTTGACACAGGATTTTGGGGGTTTAAATTCTACCTCCACCGATTAGTTGTCGCATAGCCTTGGAAGCAAAATTCTCAATGCCTCTCAGCCTTGGTTACTCACCTTTAAAATGGAGATGATTATAACAATCTAATATGGCTGCAGAATTTAGAGACTCAGCTCTGTTCTTAATATGGAGAAAATAATTCCAGTCCTCTGACTCTAACTTAGAGATTTTCTAAGACACAAATATTGGGATACATTCTCACTTGATACATCTTGATATCACCTCTCCCAAGGTCTTTTGGGCACACGCACGCGTGCGTGTGCACAGACACACACACACACACACACACACACACACACACACACACACATACACGAGTTTTTCTTAACCTTTCCCCAAAACTAAAGTCTTTTTTTGAGCCAAGAGGCAGTCCATTCCTTGAACATCACTAATTTTTGGTCCTTGCATTTCCTAAAGTGAAAAAAGTGACTTGGACACATTCTCCAGTAAGTCTTCCTATCAACACATTCATTAGTCAGATTCTAGATCAATGGGTTCAACAGACTCAGTTCCTCATCCTCGTTATCAGTTGAAAAGAAGAAAATATGATCTTATCAAGAAAGACGGCAGGCTGCATTCCATGAGCCACACAGAGAATGCCATATTTGGTTATTCTCTCATGGCCTCATCCTTTCAAAATATACCTTGAGAAGTCTAGTTAAATAGACAGATAAATCCTGTTATCTTTTCTGCCTGGGAACACAGCAGGACCACGACTCTCATGCCCCTTTTCATTTCAGTGGGGTGTGGAGTTGAGTTATGACCAAAGACATGTGAGCAGAAATAGCAAATCTCACCAGGCTCAACCAGTACAGCCCCCTGTGCAACCTGAGAGACTCTTGCCCAGGCTGCTGGTAGGGTACAGGAGATGGCAGAATCACCAGCAAGTGAGGTCTGGGTCTCTAAATAACAGTATTGGAAGACCACCCATCTAATGCCCACTTCTACTCCATGTGAGCAAGAAATACACTTTTTGCATATTAAGCCACTGAGGTTCTGGGGTTATTGGTTACAGCATTCAGCCACACCATAATACAAGAGACAAACTTGGATCCTATTCAATGATCACAGTTGATAGACAATTTGGCAAATCCCTCCCAGTGTTAAGTACATTTACAAAAGAAAACAGAGTTTCTGACAATTGCAGGTATGGATCTTGAAAGACAGAGATGGAGTTTAGAACTCAGAGGCTCTGCCTGAGAGGCATCCGCTCCCCAAACAAGACTTCTGGCCCCTGGGGACTGACAAAGCTTTGGCAGACAGGAAACATCCCTAGGCCAAGCCCCCTGCTGCCCTAATCACTGCTGCCAGAAAATGAGATCACCTCCACAAGAGTATTTTTAGATCAGCCTAATTTCTAGAAAAAGCCACATCTGAGTGCCCACACTAGATGTGCATGCTGTTATGGATGTGTTTGCTATTCATTTTCATTATTAATATTTACTACAATACGATTAGTCTCATTCTGAGCCTTTGACTTAGAGGGTATTATAACTTCTCCAACTATCAAGCCCATGAACTTGTATTCTGTCTCTTCTGGATGATCCCACAGATTCTTGGTGTATGTGCCCTTCTTCCCTTGGGTTATGTGCCCTGTGTGATTAGGCTTTAGGATCACTTCCCTGAAAAGGTTTCACTGATTACTCTTTAGCTGGGTTCAGTCCCCTTCCTAAGACCTCATAATATCTGATGCCAATGAATGACAATTATTTCAATGAGAGTATATTTTAAATATTTCAATTTGCTTCTCCCAGCCTGTGAGTAGGGATTGAGTCAATACAGTTTAATTTCTAGCACTGGAGACACAGCCTGGCGTGCCTTTTATTCATTTAAGAAAGATTCATTGAATACCTGCTCTGTGCCAGGCACGAGGTAGTCAACGGAGAACTAACAGCTGCCAGTGTCCCAGTTCTCAAGGAGCTAACAGTCTAAAGAGGGAGACTGACAGTTAGCAAAGACTGGCTCTAATGCATGCATAATCAGTAATGAGTTAGGTGATCTGGAAGAGATGAGCGTGTTCCTGTGATGGTCTCTTACTTTGTCTCCCCTCAAATAGACCCTTAGACAACCGTTTGTGTACAAATTGTTTATTTAGGGAGGTAATTTCAGGGAGTTCAGTGAGAGAGTGGAGGAGTGAGACAAGAAATCGAGGTAAGCCAGTAAAGTTTAGGTCAAGGAGCAAATTAATGCTCCTGCAGTGGGCAACTGCAGCTCAGCTCTGCTCGGGCCCTCTGAAAGACTGTATGGAACATGCCTGAGAATTGCCCCTCTATGGAGTAAGACAGTGATCTTAGCCAAAACTCAGATGCTTAGAAATGCAAACGGCTGGCTGGCTGGCTGGCTGGCTGAATCCTGCATGCTAGGGTCTAACTGAAAAACTGAAGATGGCAATGAACTAATAAGGACTGAATGAGGAATGAATGAATGATGGATGCATGATGAAACCCAGTGGTCTGTGCAAGGGAATGCCTAACTGTCACCTGCACTGTATTACCGCACTGAAAGCTGCTTGAGACTAGGAATGTGCTCATTCATGTGCTAACACTTGGAAGGAGATGCAAAACCAGCCTGAGTGTTCTCATGCACACAGGTGGACCCTTGAAAAAATTGCAAACTTATTCACAACCAATTACCTTCAGTTTAATGATGCTGTGTCCCATATGCTCTTCATGGTCTTGAAACAGTACTTGTGGTTCTAAGTCAACCTTCCTAGAAGTCCCAGAAATGCTGACATGGCATGGCTGGGCTTGTAGATAGAGGCACCTTGGCAAGTAAGGAAAGGAATGCAGCGAGCCTCCTGGGGCTGTCTGGATGGGGCAGAAGGGTGAGTTATTTACACAGATGTGAAAACTTACGTATTTGTTTGTTTTATATCTTAAAATGGTTTCTATGCATATATTAGAGAACCATGCATTCACTTTTATTAACTCATTTATTCATTCGTTTCGTACATATTTATTGAGCATCTGCTAGGTACCAGGTGGTGGCAATCCCATGGTGAGCAGGAGACACCATCTCTCCTTCTCAGAGATTTCCCTACCGAAGGCTGAAGATGTTCAGTACACAGAATTATGATATTGTAAAAAGGGAAACAGTAGAGAGTCCCATGGGATGACACATGTGGGCACTTAATCTATACTGGAAAGAAACAGAAAGACTCCTTGAAGAAAGGGTGGGTAAGTAGGAAGTACCAAGTAAAGGTGGAACCAAAGGTGGAACCAAAGAGGGGGAGGAGTCCATGCCAACACTACCACAAGGTGACAGACTTGGGCCCGTTCACAATGCTGGGGAGGCAGGAACACAGAAAGGCAGAGAGAACTTGGCAGGACACGAGGCTGGAGAAATGGGTAGGGGACAGATGTGCAGTGATTCCTGTACGTGATGCTTTACATATTTCAAAACTTATTCACATGCAGCCAGTTAAGTAGATTTTATAGATTAACAAACCAAGGTCCAGAGAACACTTGCATTAAAGAAATAGAAGGCACCTCTAGGAGTTTCCTGACCTCTGTGTTCACTTCTTTCAGTGGCACACATTTACTGATGGGTCCTTCTGTGCTACGTCCTGGGTGAGGACTGAGGCATGAAGAGGATGCATGGCCAGGCAGACATGGAGTCCAGAGGCCACAGGGCGCAGAGGCTCTTGTGTCCCAGCCTGAGATTTTAGGGGACCTTGCCAATCAGAGAGGCCATCTTTTTCCCACCCTCTGTATTCTGCATATTTGCCAACATGGGATATTGACTCAGAGACACGTTAGAATCTCATCTCTACCATAAACCATCGATGTGACCTAGGTATCCTAACTCACTGAGCCTCACTGATTTCTACAAAATGGGAATATTGCGTATTCCTACCTGACATACCTGTGTGTGTTGTGGGGGGTTATGAAAGAGATTGGCTGGCCCAATAGCTGGTGCTTCCTAAATGCTAATTAATGTCTATGTAGATGATGGATTTTCCATGAGACCACAAAGAATATAAACAGGGCTAGAAGTTATAAGCTTCAGAATGGTCTCTTGGTGTGAGGTAAGGAAGGTGGTTCTCAAGGTCATACCTGAGAATGGAAAAGTCTGCTCTTAGAGGTCAGAGAGACTTCTAGCCCAGCCCTGAAGTATTTAAACAGAAATTTTAAAAACATCAGTGGGGTTGGTATGGATACAGAGTCAGGCCATATCAGCATCTTCCAAATGCCTTTTATCCTTAAGCCAGGAAAGCTTTTGTCCTAAAGACTTTTCTTGCAATAGCCGGATATATAAAAGAAAAAAACATGGCTGTTCTGGCCATACTGGGGGTGTGGGACCAGATCCCTGCTTGTCAGCACCCCCTTTCCCCCACTGCAGCTTCTCATCTTCTCACATTAGGCCTACAGAGCTGCTAGAAAACCTCAGGTCTCTACCCCCTGCTTCCTGGGGTCTTTGGAAGCTCCAATTCAGCTCAAGCCTACATCTGGGCCAGCAGCAGCCTGCCAAGAGTGGCCCCAGCTGCCGTGAGTTGGGCAGTGGTTTCCCCCAGTGGTTCTGCTGCATCCTGGACAGGGGTCTCACTCCAGTCAAGCATGTTCTTGCTTCCTGCTGTGCCAAGGACGTAGGTCCATCTTCCTCATGGTCCCTTATGCCCTGCTCCCAAAGCTGTGGACCCAAGATTTTGACACCTCTGACCATCCAAGGTGACTCACTCTAGCTGCACACCCAGAAGCTGGGCCCTGCAGACCCAAGGGAAGCCTCTTGGGTGGCAGCCGTATAGGTCTGGGAACACTTGATTTTGAGCTGGGAATTTCAGGTCAAATTGGTTCTTTTGGGGCTTTCCTGCTTTAAAATCCACTGGGTTTGTCCCCAAATGATGAAGATGGTGAAAAGGGAAACCCTGTTTCTTTCGCCCCTTCCAAAAGAGGGTCCTAGTGCCTCACAGTGCAAGAGGTCCAAAGTCTCCCCCAGAAGCTTGCTTCTGTCCCTCAGCCTTGCCTTGCTAAAGTCAGGCTCAGGTTTCCCAGAGGGAGGCAACTGAGCAGCATTTACAGGAATAATCAATGGATAGATGACATCCCAAGAATGACAGAGCTATGGCAACAAAAGTCAGCAACTTGGGGATATATCCTTTGGCAAGAGTTGGCGGTGGGGAGGGTCATGGGAAGGTGAAGGCTGATAGCAGACATATTTTTTTTTAGGGAAGTCTATAAAGGGGCCTTGAAAAGTTCAAAATATTTGGAGTTCTCTACCATCTGAATTAAAATTTCGGCTCAGATATTTCCTACCTGTGTTAGTTAACCACTTTGTTCTGTTTCTTCACCTAAAAAAAAAAAAAAAGGAAAAATATTTTAGCCCCCAGCATGAAGGGCTATGAGAAGAAATACATTTTTAAAAATTCCTTCAAAGCATTTGACACATGGTAGGTGCTTTGTAAATGTAACTCTATTTTATGTAATTTTCTCTTTTACTTGAATTTAGAATGTGCGCAGATCTGTTCTGGCCGTTCATTCACTCACTGGCTCATTCATCAGACTTACCTCTGCCTCCAATGTCCTAAACCCTGAGCTGAGAACAAAGGGTGGAAAGACATGTTTCCTGCCTGGGGCCTCAAATCTACCCTTGACTTGAGCCTCTGATTATGATGAAAAGTCTCAGGTGTCAAGTGAAGTTCAGAGATTTTATTTCCTCTTGTAGCTTTATGACTTTCAGACTGTTCCCCCAAAATTGTGCTTAATTTTAACTTCATTAACTTCCTGTTCTGTCACAACAGTTGAACAAGGATTTCTCCATGAGCAGTATTCAAATCAGCTTTTAATGAGCTATTTAATTAAAGGCTAATTGAGGTGAATTCATTAAAGTTTTCTAAATTATGCTTATCAGGGTAGCTATGTTTTTAGATAAATTTTAAATATTTGTTTTATATTGCATTGTTTGATCATAAAAGTATGTATAAAATTACTTTTTAAAATTACTAATTAGAATGTGCATGCATTTTTCTTCCTTAATACTTGGGTGGGGCAGTTATCAAATCAATTTAATATATGTCTAATGTTGGGCTGAGGTAATAAGTGGTTACTAGTGACTATGGTTGAAGCTGTCTTTGGGTCATGAAACATTCCTATCTCTTGACATGAGGCATTGTTGAGCTGTTTTTGATTTGGTGTTCCAGTTGCAGTATAAAGCATAACTGCTGAGATGCAGGGTTTTTGCCAAACCCTGGTGACTTTCGGGTTTCAGGTTGACTCTCTAGGGAATGGTACTGCATCTTCTCCATGCCCAATACTACTCAGGAAATGAATATGTGACACATGATATGGCCTCCCCAGATATGCCAGGGTAGTCCTAATCTTCAAGGCTCCATTTATTGGGGATAAAAGTTGAGCTCAACAAACATGAACTGAGTGTCTCCTCCATTCTAGGTATGGTCCCACACCCCAAGGATACAGGTAAACTGGGATCTGTGGTTTAATGGGAGAGATACACAAGGCACCAGACATGTATACTCCACTGTGATATGTTTGTCCTTCAGGGCCAGGAAAAAGCCTCATGAGAGAAGGGTGGTGTGCTAACTTGACTTGAGCCATCAGGACTGCCACCATGAGGGGTGGGACTGTAATTCTTGACAGACAAATAGGTGTTGCCCAGCAAATAAGTGGGGAAGGCCATTATTGGCAGTAGGTGGAAGAACATGATGAAGCTGAGGATTAATGTGGTGTTCAAAAAGCACAGTATGGAGATGGGGAAGGGAGATGGGGCTAGCTAGGGAATCAGGTTATGGATAGATCACCAAGGGCAGTATATGAATCTGAAGTTTGAGCTTAAACTTTCAGGTGTTTTAAAGCCTTTGGAAACCTATCATCTCACCATACACACACACACACACACACACACACACACACAAATCAAAGATATTTTAAAGAAGGAAAGGGCAAGCTCAGATTGCACAATTTGTAGTCCTTGGGGAAGTGTTATAACGTTGAGGCAAGAGTAAAAAGACTGGAGACAAGATTATAGTTTAATTGGAGATTTTTGTACTCTTCAAGCAAGAGAAGAGCAGCTAATAGATTAGAGAAGGAAAAAAAACAAGGGAAAATTAAGAAACACATATCACAAGGTTGGGTGATTTGCATGTAGAAAGAGAATGGTCTCAGTCAGTTCAGGCTGCTCTAACAGAACACCACAGCCTGGGTGGCTTACAAACAATAGACGATTCTTTCTCACAGTTCTGGAGGCCGACAGTCTGAGATTAGGGCAGCAGCATGATTGTGTTCTGGTGAGGTCCCTCTTCTGGGATGCAGACTGCCAACTTCCCATGGTATCCTTATATGGTAGAGGGAGGGTGAGAGAGCTCTCTGGGGTCTTGTTTATAAGGGCACCAATCCCATTCATGAGAGTTCTACCCTTCTGACATAATACCCTACCAAATGTCCCATCTCCTGATACCATCACAGTAGGGGTTAGGATTTCAACATAGGAATTTGGTGTGGGGGAGACACAAACATTCAGTCTTTAATAAGAAGTGAAATGAAAATTGGTGTCTGGGGGGATGATGGTTCCAGCAACCAAGACAGAGATTCTTTGCCAATACACGTCTGGAACACTCTACTCAAGGGCTGCACCTCATATTAAGAGAGACAACGACCAAACTGGGCCTTGGTTAGATCAATGACCAGGCTGGTGGAGGCACTGAAATCATCTGCCTGTGCATCTACTACAGGAACTGGAGCCATTAAACAAGCAAATCTTATGAATGGCTGCCACAAGGAAAGGAGGGGTAGAGCTGTCTGAACATGGGGAGGACAACCAGATTTTTCTTCTTTGGGTCAAAACTAACAGTTTGAATAAATTGGCAGTAGCATGGAGGAGAGTGTTGTAAAGCGGTGAGTTCCCTGTTTGGGGGTGGTACAAGAAGAGACTAGGGTACCTATCCCAACTTTTCTAGAGGAAATTCTGATTAGGATGGAATAGGAATGGGTTGGTGGACTTACATGCCGTGAAGGCCGCATCCAGAGCTGTAATTGAACCGTTCTGTGAATCCCTGATTGCACTAATTAATCAATCATTTGGACCTCTCTTGCAAGGACGGGCTCCCTCGCTCTGTGTGCATGTGTGAGGTGAAGGAAGAAAACCCACATTATAAATACTGTGGAAAATGGTGCTCCGCTAATGTCACAAACCCAACTGAGTAAAACCACATTCCTTTAAAAAATGCTACCTTGCAATTGACATTGGAAAGACATTCTCAAAGGCAGGGGCTTATCTAAAAAGCAGAAAGGCTGATGAATGTCAATTACCAATACCAGTGTCCCCAGTAAGTGTCAGCAAGGTGGACACTGCCCCTTCTTTGCATTCTTCTCACTCAAACAATGCATGTTCAATCCCTGCTGTGTGACAGGGAGAGGGAGAACAGAGAGTTTGTCCCTTGCATGCAGAGCAAGAGGCTCCCCCACACAAAGGCACCACACAAGGCAGAGAAGTCTCGTTCCTACAGGGGACAGACACAGAAAGACAAGAGGTCTCATTTCACTGACTGTAGGGAAAAGCAGGGTTTTCATAAATGTTTATGGAGCTTGATTTATTCATTCCATAGATTTCACTAACTCATGCATTCACTCATTCATTCATTCACTTATTCTAAGCATGGTGTTCTGTTTCCTGGCTTCATCTTTTTTTTTTTTTTAGATTTTTTTTTTTTTTTTTGCAGAGAGAGAGAGACAGTGAGAGAGGGAACACAAGCAGGGGGAGCGGGAGAGGGAGAAGCAGGCTTCCCACCGAGCAGGGAGCCCAATGCTGGGCTTGATCCCAAGACCCTGGGATCATGACCTGAGCTGAAGGCAGACACTTAACCGACTGAGCCACCCAGGCACCCCTCCTGGCTTCATCTTGAGGCCCTCTCCTCTCCCTAACCTCACTTCCATTAACCTCTTGCTAGGCAACTGTAAGAGCTCCTAACTGGTCTCCCCATATATATTTTTTGCCATGCCATGATCTCTTCTCCATACTTCTCTCAAAGCAGTGGCTATAAAAACAAATCAGCCCTGGGACTCTTTGTTTATTACCCTTCAATGGCTCTTTTACCCTTGGACTGAAAGATCCAACCCAACTGGTCTTCATCAAGTGGGAGGAACAGTATCCCCCCCAAATTCATACATTAAAGTCCTTAACCATAGTATCTTAGAATATGACTGTTTTTGGAAACATGGTCTTTAAAGAGGTGAATTTAAAGCTAAAATGAGATCATTTATTTGAGTAGGCCCTAATCCAATAGGACTGGTGTCTTTCTAAAAAGAGGAAATTTGGACACAGATGGGTATAGAGGAAAGACTATGTGAAGACACAGGGGGAAGACAGCCATCTGGAAGCCAAAGAGAAAGGCGTCAGAAGAAACTAACACTGCTGACACCCTGATCTCAGGCTTCCAGCCTCCAGAACTGTGAGAAAACAAATTTCTGTTGTTTAAGCCACCCAGGCTGTGATACTTTGTTATGGCGGCCGTAGGGGACTAACACATGAGTTTTCCAAACATGCCAAGTTCTGACATAACAGGTCCTTTTTGATGCCAGGAGTTGTCTCTCCTCTCTCGTGCAATGCCTGGGTCCTTCTTACTCCTCCAGTATCAACAGAAATGTCACCTTGCCATAAATTCTTTCCCTGTCCCCAAATTGAATGAAGCTCCCCTCCCATTAGTGTCTCACAGCACCTGTCCATTTCCTTTCTTGCTCTCCACAATTATCTGCTAATTCAAGTCTCCCCCCATGTAGCGTGAGCTCTGTGAGTCCAAAAGTCATGCTTGTTTTGTTGATTGTTGTAATCCAAGGGTTTAGCACAGTGCTTGCTCATAGAAGGCCCTCACATGGTTTGTTGAATGAATGAATGAATGAATGAATGAATGAAGCGCTAATTGTGTAGGTCACAATGCCCGCCATTAACCTGGCATGGGGAGGGGGATGATCAAGTCAGACTTGGGCTCTGTCAGTGTGTGGCGTATAATCCCACAAGTAAGATTTACACCAAATAGGTAAATATGATGAAGTATAATAATGTCATCTTGGGAGAAGTGCTCCAGACCTCACCATTGATGTCATCTTTGGCTGTCCATTCTGCAGTTGTTGAAGAGGACACCTTTACTGAATAATTTCTGATGAGCTGCAATTGAATGAAATATGGCTCTTAATAAGCTGTTTTCTCACTGAGAAACAATTCAACATAAAATTGGTGAGCTTGAATTTGGGCGCCCCACACTCTCCTGGTGGCGAATTTGCAGATTCTAATTCCCAGAAGTGTCACAGATGGAGGCGGCAAAAGGCGGCGGATCTTTCATGCTCTAGCTAGAGCAGAGCTCAGTTAAGAGAAGGCCAGGGAGAATTTACTACCTCTGGAGGCAGATTGATTAGAAAGAACTGCCAGGCAATTTCCATTTGCATTTTTGCCAGGGTAGGTCTGGGGAAAGGGAGATGGTTCTAAATGAGAACAGCCCAATCATTTTCTCCTAAAACATGCTCCAATTTGTCTCCTGGTCCCAGAAGTTACTACCTTGCATAATCCAGGGAGTAAGGTAATCAGCACTTTGAGTTACATCGGTTTTGCCTGTTCGCTTGATAAAATGGCAACATTCGCCTATGAAATCCTGGAGTTCATTATGGTGTGGTTTTCTCTCCCCTTAAATCAAAGCTATTTTATCTCCGTTAGTCGAAACAGGCTCCAGAAACAGCATCTTTACTTCTTCTTGCTTTCAATTATTCATATTCTTTTGCTGACAAAAACCCAGGCTGTGTGATCCTTGGGTGAAGTTTTAGCTCAGACTCTGCCAACTGCACACTAGAGCCGGGCTGGAATTCCCATCATTCACCACCAAATGGAAAAACAGTCACCCAAGCGAGAGCCATGGCACCATGAAAACGCAATTGTGTTGGGAGTGCATATGGACACAGAGTCTCGCAAATGCAGGCCTTAATTGAAAAATAAAACAATTACCTTTTAATACTTTTGAAATAACAGAGAGAAGCACATTTATAGGATGACTGGGAAGAAACAGCCATACGCTATTTCTTTTTTAATAACATTGAATTGTGTTCACTGTTAAGCTTATTAAAACATGAAAGCAGAACATAGCAGGACACTGGGATACCATTCAATCGATTATTTGTGAACAGTCCTTGCTCCTGACTCTTTTCTTACAAACAAAACGAAAAACACAAACTGGAGAAAAGACTTCTGTATGTAAGGGCTTGTAGGTATTTTAATCTGTCCCAAGGTTACACAAGATTGTGCACTAAGGGGCTTTTGAGATCCACAGAAGGACACAGGGCCTTTAGACGTTGTGTGTTTGTCGATCTGTCTGGGAGGCGGTTTATGGATGTGAGCACAGCACTCCATCTCAGGAGGAGGTACCCCGAAGGTGCTCCAAACAAGAGACCAAAGCCTCCAGCCGGCCAGCTTATTTCCACAGTGGCTCTTTATTTTGAATGGGGGGTGGCGTGAGGGGATGGGAACCATTATAACTCTGAAAGGAAGGTCTAGACTTGTTCTGGCGCTTATCTACTCAAAATGCATCTGGGGATCCTCCAGCTCCTCAGCATGGCCTATAGAGCCCTCCAAGAAGTGGCTGCTAGGACCTGTCTACCTTCATTTCTGGACACCCCACCTGCAATTCACATCCATCCGCATCCATCTGCTTGAGTTGGTTAGGCAACTCAACGCCTTGACACAAAACAGTTCCCCCTACACTCAGGTATTGCCCTCCTCTTCTGGCAAACTCTTAATCATCCTTACAGGTTCCCCTCAGATAAAACCCCCTTTGTGAAGCTCCGAAGTCAGATAATGTATCCCCTCCTCCTGACCTTGCAGCCTTCGGTTTGTATCTCTCTACATCTGTTACAGTCTCTGTGTGGGGGTCATCTCACTGCCCTAGATTATGTTGAGAGCACAGCAAGCCTCAGCTCACATCTGGCAGGTAGTAGTTGCCCAACATTACCTGTGAATGCAACAGAAACAGAGGCCAACAGGGGCGCCCTGCTGCCAGGAGGATGTGCTGGGGCCAGAACAGGGAGTTCTGTGGGGAGTTTTGTCACTCTTCTCATCCAACTTGTAGGTTGTCTTAGAGAATATGGCCAAAGGACAACATGGAAAAGTCCATATTATTACCATTTGATTTTTTTTTTCAAGTAGGCTCCATTCTCACTATGGAGCCCAAGGCGGGTCTTGAACTCACAACCCTGAGATCAAGACCTGAGCTGAGATCCAGAGTTGGACGCTTAACCGACTGAGCCACCCTGGTGCCCCTTCTGTTTGAGTTTTAAAAATTGATATTGATTAAAAATAGTCACCAATGGAAGGATATTTTAAATAAAAAGGTAAGGTAAACTGCTCCAAGTCTCACTACCCAGAAATTAATGATTTTATCTTTCCAATGTCTATCTGCATGGACATACGTTTCTGCATGATTATCGTTACAAGTCACACACAATCAGACATTTTGCTTTTCTCACTTTTTAAATTATTTATCGACTTTTCACTTCACCTAGTTCTTCAAAGTGTTTAAGACAGATGCTCGTGTTCCCCCTTCCACTGTATGAGTAAGTATCCCATTGCTGCATAGTCTTCACACTTGCCTTCCTAAAGAATGGGGCCATATGTGCAAATGTAGGTTTTTGGTATTCAACTATCTTTGTTAAAATCCTCGCTTCATCACTTTCCAGGTCCTTGGCATTAATGAAGTTACTTTAAAATGGGTATGATACTAGTATTTGAAAAATATTATTGTTACAAAAATTTAAAAACAGAATTGTGGAAGAGTATAAGAATAATGTTCAGAACATACTAATAGATATCTTATCATGGCCATTAATACTATAGAAGAAGAAAATGGCAATTTACAACAAAATCTCATGCTCATCATCTGTAAAATCGGGTCAACCCCCACACATGTGTTTGTTCATCGTCATTTTTGTTCACAGGAGGATAAAAAGAGATGGTACAGATAAAGTACCCATGTTTCTAAAAATAATTGTTGAACAAATGTCTGGTCTTTCAATTAGAGGGCAGTGTGTGTGTGAAATCAGAGGGAAATGCACACACATTTTTAACCACTACAGGACACTGCCTGAATAGGTGTCTGATGATGAGGGCAACAGAGTGGTCATGACATTAAGCCAGAGACTATTATTGGTCAAGCAGAATAGAAATGGCTCTCCATTGGTTGGTCATGGCTCTATCTGGGCTTTGTTTTTCTCATCTGTACATCAGGATGGTGGGCAAGGTAATCTGCAGAGATAATTCCAGCTCTAAGAGTTCTTCCTCTTCCCCTAAATCTGCTCTTGGCACATGGATGGATTTTCAATGAAGATTTTCTTGAGTTGTTGTCCCTCCTATCTTCTATACCCCAGCGAATATACATTACTAAAGGGGACTACTGTCATGTAAGTATTTGATGTTCCACTGAGTTGCCATATTGAAGTAATGTGTATTTAAATATGAAAAAGTGGGTCACTTTGGGAAATAATGAGGCTGCATCCCCTAAAATATTCCACTAAGCACTATGGTACCTTTGAGTTCTTGTAAGGACGCCTAAGCTATCCCATTAGGAACTGGACTTGATGACCCTAGAGAACTTTTTGTAACCTCAGAGTGCATGAAAATGCTCCTTCCATACTCTGGAAAGATGTTCTACATGAGGAATTACAACAATTAACTTTTAATTGCACTTACTCGTCTCCATTTTTAAGCTAAAGAGAAGGTAGGTCCTCATTGCTTCTCCCATGAAGCTGAGGCAGAGACTTGGGAACACAGACATGGCTGGTTTGTTTCTTCGCAAAAATGCAGGGTATGCAATATTCATAGGTCAAATCCATATATTGGCCCCTCAGTCTGCCACTTGCTGGGATTTATGTACCAGCCACCTGCCATATAGACAACAGTGGGCCATTATGGTGCTGAAGTTCAGCCCTTCTTAGAGCCAAAGTAAAGAAAGGCAACTGTGTTTATTTTAAATACATAATCAATCATAATCCTGTGAATAGCCACTTTTCTATTAATGCCTTCATATATCATCTAAAGCCCTCTTGATTCTACATAATTCTCTTTTGTCTGGTTCCTTGTCTTTCACTTTACAGTTCCATTCAGAGGGTAATATAGAACTGCTGCTCCAAACAAATCTTGTCTCTCTATTCTCTCTTTAGGTCCATTGTTAGCAAGAGAATATTTTCTGTAAATAATGCAGATGAGAATGACTCATAAACTAATTCAAGCTACAAGGGATTTGTGGAGCGAGGGAAAGATGAAATGACTTTTGGGGAGTGAGCCCCCAGGCTTTGAGTGTTGACTCTGCCCTTCAGTGTCTGTGGGACCACAAGCCAATCATTGCTGTTCTGAATCTCAATTTCCTCAAGTCTAAAACAGGAACATTGTAGGGCTGCTTGTGAGGACCCAAGTAGTTGAACACACTGGTTCGTGAGCATTACACCCATCTGTTGATGTTACTTCTTATTTACTTTTGGTCAAAGCTATATTTATATTTTATTTTAAGAGGCTCATTGACTGACAGACATTTAGAGATAAGCAAACAACAGGGACAAGAGGCTAAAACCTACATCAACAACTTAAAACAATCATTTAGAGAAAAATGGGTGATTAGCTTTGGGGGAAGGCTTAGGAGTAAGAAAATGAAAAACAAAAACAATAACAAACTACCTTCAAATACAGAAAATGGAGATGGCTTGCTTTTTCTGCTTCTGAGAGAAGTCCAAGAATGGGTAGACCACTATTGGAGGCGTATTTTAAGATCCAATTGCTCATACTGTCTATTCATAGAAGAGGCTGCCTTGTAGGTTCTGAGCTTACTCTTGCTAAAGGTATGTAGACATGAGCTGTACATTTTGGGGGGGGTCCCAGTATGGGTATAGAGAGAGCTTTTTGGTATCAAAGAGTGTTTCTAACTCTCAAAACCTAAGTCATTCCCATGACAGATGACAATTCCTTGGCCAAATGTTGACTATAATAAAAACCTCTCATTATTATTCATATTACCTGGACTCTTACAGAAAGGGGAGAAGGCCCTGTCACTATGCACCAGCCATTGGCTACTCACATTATTTCAACCTCGTAACCCCTAGTGTAGGATAAGTTATCTGGTAGACGATCAGTAAGTAGCTGTCAGAGAATGAAGAAATGAATGAATGCCCCTCTAAAATGCCTTATTGTGCACATTTTACAAATGGGAGAAGACAGTTTATAAATAAGAAGTAGCCATTTCAAGTGGTCTTTGAAAACATGCCTTTAATTTTAGAATATCTTTGAGGAGGAGTTTTTACCAGCGAGATAGAGAAGTCAAATTTCATTTCATCTTAGTGGAAAGTTCTGAGTTGCAAAATCAGCAGTTTAGAGAATCCTGCTGTTTATCAAAAGTTAGAATGTCAGCCATCAGCAGACAGGACAACTGCACTAATGAAAATGTATGGCTTTTCATTATTAGGCCAATTTGCACAATGCAATTGAAATTGAGTAAGATGCAACAGCTACAAGATTTGTGTAAAACACTAGGATAATTTTAATATTACAATTACCATAAATCTTCAACACTTTCTGTTTACAAGAGACCTCTGATAAAGGATGCTTCCAGCAGGTGTAATGTTAACATCCTTGTATAAGTAATTTTTTAAAAAGTCACTGAGACCAGATGCTAAACTGAATGAAATCCATGACTTCATTTATTTTTTTTTAAAGATTTTATTTATTTGTTTAACCCAGAGAGAGACAGCGAGAGAGCGGACACAAGCAGGGGGAGTGGGAGAGGGAGAAGCAGGCTTCCTGCGGAGCAGGGAGCCCGATGCGGGGCTCGATCCCAGGACCCTGGGATCATGACCTGAGCCAAAGGCAGATGCTTAACGACTGAGCCACCCAGGGGCCCTGAGTTCATTTTCAATTCCCATAACTAGGAGAAACTTACTGCTCTCCTGCTGATCTTCTCTGTCATGCAGAAGAACAGGGTCTCCCAGATTGAACTTTTAAGCTTTTACGTTCAGAAAGGCCTCTATCCTTAGGAATCTACTCCAGTGATTATTTCAGGAATTACCCTTGAACAAACTTCAGGTTAGAACTCCCTAAACCTGTGGCTAGATTAGAAACAGAGGCAGAGTCTGCGGAACACACCATCCTTAGCCCCCCCAACCCAGAAATTCAGCAAATATGGGATTAAGTGCATGTGGTCTCAGATGTCGCAGGATGTGAAAGTGGGAGCCCTCTGACTTACCCAGAAACCATTTTCTTTCTTCAGGGACAGTTAATTTTGCATACACCTTGGGGTTAAAAAAATGAAGAAAGCAGAAGGTAGCTGATGATGAAAATTGGCTTTCATTGTTTCTCTAGTGAAGGTGTGTGCAGTAATTTGGGCACTAGATTGGAAAGTTGACAGTGAATCGAAGAAAAGGTTCTTTTTTTTTTTCGGTCATTTGTTAATTTACTGAGTTGTGCAAATGTGAAGTTTCTAATTGGTATGTTGAGTGCCTTTCAAAGGTCAGTGGTAAAGTCAAGAGTAAAACCCCAGTGACTCCGTCTTGTTGAATTCCACTAGGCTGAATAATCCACCACAGAAAGCTTAAATTTTTCTTGGACATCCCAAAAAAGGCATTTTGGACATTTAACTGCTGTCCTCAGTCATTGACCTAGGAATTCTTAGCAAGGAATTAAAGAGGATTAAGGTTTTTTTTTAAGTGTGGGGGTGTGGGTGATAGGTTGGGTGATGGAGGGAGTCCATTGCTTGTATTGTTTTGCTCATTTCTGTACTTTTTTGAAAGAGCTTACAGTCTCTTTGGAGAGGCAGACCATACAAACAAGCCAACATGAATATACATAAAATAATATGTAATTATGAATTGTCCTATACAGTTTGTTGAATGACTATTCACGTCATTTCTTGGTATTAAAACAATACTTTGTATTATTTACCTAAGCACATGTGAGAAGACTCTGTGCAAGGAAACTGAGAGCTTGTGATAGAATCTTATGAACAAAGGTCTAGAGAAGAAAGCTGATCGTGCTATGAAGTGTTAATAAAGGGATGACTAATCCTTGAAGGGGACTTCCTGCAGGAGGTAGCACTGAGTTGGACCTTAAAAGATTGGGCAGAGGGCGCCTGGGTGGCTCAGTTGGTTAAGCGACTGCCTTTGGCTCAGGTCATGATCCTGGAGTCCCGGGATCGAGTCCTGCATCAGGCTCCCTGCTCGGCAGGGAGTCTGCTTCTCCCTCTGACCCTCTCCCCTCTCATGCTCTCTATCTCATTCTCTCTCTCAAATAAATAAATAAAATCTTTAAAAAAAAAGATTGGGCAGAGATGTGTAAGCAAAAAGTGAATGCAAGGAGGCCATTCTGGGAAGTGGGGGTTCCATGGGTAGATACACGGTGTTAGGAAGAGTATGGAGTGTTATGAAATGAGGAGAAATTTGGGATGATGGTATCAAGTTGTATGGGAGAATGATGATGGAGAGTTGGAATCAGTGGGTTAGAGACATGTAACAAAATCTTAGGAATGTGAACTTTATCATCTGGGTAATGGGAAGCCCAGAACTTCCAGAAGTAGCCAAGCACCCCATTGCCTAGAAATAGAGGAGATGGAATGACTGGCTTCCATATTCAAGGCTGCAATGGACTAGGAAGGCGTTAGAAACTGGCATCAATAATCTTCATGATTTGGTCCTGATCACCTCTGTAGCTTTATTTCTCACCACTGTCTCCCTGGAGTTCAAGCAAAAATGATACCAGATTTCTTTTACTGCACCATTTTTGGCCCCTGGGCCTTTGCACATTCTAGAACATGCCATTGTAACACTCTCTGTTCCCTTTATATCTGGCTTTTCACTCATCCTTCAGGTTTCAACCTAGACACTACTTCCTCCAGAAGGTATTATTGGATTCAGCAAACTTGAGTTAGGACCCTGGCACTGGGTTCCTCCAGCTTTTAGTTCTTCATCAACAGGGATACGTATGTCATTCCTTGGTTACTTATCTGCAGTCAACCTCCCCTTTCCCCTTATCATATACCCATAAATGAGCTGTGAGCTCATGAGGACAGGGGCTATGTAAGTAAGTAAATGGGGCATTCTAGTTGGCTTATGTTCTGAGTCATGGAACTTGGTTAAAAAAGAAAAGTTAGTTTTTAAAATTTTACTTATGTATTTATTAAGATGAAAGCCATGAAAGGCCTTCTGAAGACAGAGGGTTAAAATGTGTGAAAGACAGACATGGTATGATATATGGGAGTGTGGCTGCCTTTTAAAAAATGTCACCAGCTTTCTGATCCCAAAATGGTAACAGCTGTAGGACCATGCACTGCCCAATCCCTCCCCACCCTTGCACTTTCTGGTATTCCTGCCATTATGATGGGATTTAGAAGGGTCCTTTTCAAAGGAGGGAGATCAGGGAGAGCTTTGACAGAGGTGTAAAAATAGTGTTGGAGTTGAGTGAACAGAAACCATAACCAAGCTGCTGTTGAAACATAAGACAGAGAAGGGAATGGAGCCAGCAGGGGCCCAGGTGCTGGAGGGATGTGGCTGGCACCTCTGTACCTGGGGCCACCTAGAAAGTCATTAGTGCAGACCTGCTTCCGCTTGATTTTAGCTGTTGTGAGTTTAAAAGTAAATAGAGATTAATTGGAGTCTTTGGACACTTAGGCGGCAGAAGTAGATTTTTCAGTTGGAAAATCTGCCTCAATTCCAGATGTTCAGGAGGAGAAGACATAGAAGTGTCCAAATCTGAAAGGGCCAAAGGCAGGAACTGAAGCTGAGGTAGGGAGCTAAGACATGGGGGCCAGGTTGCAGGTGAGTGGTTAGGCCTGAAGATAGGATGCAGGGAGAGGGTGTCATCCGAAACCCATTATTTCAGTTTGCTTTTCCAGCCATATCTTTCTTTGGTTGTACACACCAGCCAATACCAAATGGCCCCAATTATTGTATTTTCCTGTCTCACCTTACATTACCACCACCACCAACACACACACACACACACACATACACACACAAACACACACACACCCCTTCCCTTCTACACCTGGGTCACAGTGAGGTCACCATCAAGCTTGACCAGGATGGAACAGGAAGTCCTCCCAAGTCACATTCTACTATAGTCATTAGTCAGGTTCCCAGGAAAAGCAATCAATAGTCAACAGAGCAATCCGAGAAAGGCTGCAGGGGGTCCAGAGCAGCTAAGAGTACACAAGAAGTCCTGCCCGGGGCTTGACTCAGATTGACTGCTCTTGTCTTATGCCCTCTCCGCACTGAATTTAAGAAGACAGGGTCACAGGATATTACACAACTCCCAAACCAGCAGAACATAGGGTCTTCATGTACAAGACATTGGAAACATCTTGAAAAGCACCTTCCTACCTTCCTATTCTAAAAGAAACCCTTCGCACCTAAAGAGCCTTGATATAATTGGAAACTCACCTACTCTACTTGACTTTATTTAGAATTCAATTCTATTGTATTTCATGGTGATATATATTATACTAAAACAGTTGGTTATATATGAAGAACTCCTAAGTCAAAACTCAGTATAGCATGAGGCATCTAATATGCTCCTGTGTATTCCTTGGATTACTCTTCTATCTATTTTCTCTGAGGTCACTGAGGAAGGGACTAAGAAAGGACAATGTGAACCCTCTCACAAGATAGTTGAGCTTTGTAAGTTTATGAAAATAAGTAGGTTTTATTTTGAAAAGATGTCATTCGTTCTAATGCCTGGTGTAGATGCACAAAGCAAAAGATTTTGCCAAGTAGAGACTTGTCCTGAATGCCTGGTATATTCTCTCACCCTAGAAGCATCAAATCCTTCTTCTAGTCTAAATGACCTGCTTCTCCTCTCATGGGTGGGGAGATGGAGCTCGTGATCAAGCATCAGTCAAGGCCCAGAGCTGGTGGTAACAGAATGGGAGGGAGGGTTGTAAAATGCATGATGCTGGTCATGAGAACAAGGGATGTTCCTGTGAGAAATAAGAAACTCTGGGGGCAGAGAGCAAACAAAGCTAAAATCATATGGTGAAGTCAGGATAAGCTCCATAGGAAAAAAAAGTATATGAAGAATGCCTAGTCTGGTGTTGGGTATAAATAGAACCAAAGAGATGTGGGGTTTAAGGATGCCAGTCTTCTCGACATCAGCTGTCCTTGACGCTAGCCCCTCATCAGATATTTATTGAATACATGCTTTGAACCAGGTCCACTGCTGGATGATGAGGTTATAGGACTGAACAGAGACATCTCACTCCCTGAATGGCATTTACATCCCAACTGTGGTGCATAGGGAGGCAGAATGAAGTTGGGATTTAGTTAGGCTCAAGCCTTGGTTTTACAACTGTAGGTCACCAAGGTATATTTGGAACTCCAAGGCATCCAGATAACCCTTCACTGCTTCCGTTTCAAAACTGATAAGATTTATTGGACAAGCACTTAATGGAGTCATTTTTAGTAGCTACTGTTAATTTACTAGTAATAGCCAAGCATCTCTTCTTCTTTATGGTAATTAGGTTCCCGCCCTTTGACACTCAAGGGGAGATGACATCTACAGAGGATGGGTGGTAGAACCATATAAAGCAAAGCTTTTCAGTCTATAAATAGCAGATCAATGAAAATAAATTGTCCTTGAGGAATTTCTTAAAAGAAAAAACATGAAGAGGCCCATCTTTACTTGGCTGCTTGTTTTTTCCTGTATTAATTATTCCATTCTTCAGGATGAAAATATTAAGGGATTTGTAAGCACTGAGATGCCTATGGGTTTGAAGTTACATATTGACCTAAGGTTGTTTCTTTTAGTCAGTTTTTTTCTTTGCTGTCTTTCCATGGAGAAGGACATGCCACCAGCTAATAATGTCCAGCACAGTAGCATTAGAGTAAGATGCCACAAGGCCTATTGTTGGCTGCTGGCACTGTTCCTTCTCCATAGCTTCCTGTCTCTTTGGCATTTTGTTACCTTAATGACATGACAACAAGAACTGGAAAAGTGACTCCTGCTTTTGATCTAGGCAGACCTGTTTGGATTCGAGGGTATCAGTAGGAGTATGGAGTCAGCATTATAAGGTGTCCCATCTGACTTGGTATCGAACTTTCAACTGTATTATTTTATGTACACCATAGACCTTCAACCGTATGTCTTTATCATAAATGTCTGTCTTGAATTTCCAAATTGAAAGAATTAACTATTCTACTTAAATTAGACCATGCCCTATATATTTAAAAATTTTTTTCTATCACTTAAACTAGTAGGCATTGCCAACAGACACATGAAAAAGTGCTCAACATCACTCGGCATCAGGGAAATCCAAATCAAAACCTCAATGAGACACCACCTCACACCAGTCAGAATGGCTAGAATTAACAAGTCAGGAAACGACAGATGTTGGCGGGGATGCAGAGAAAGGGGAACCCTCCTACACCGTTGGTGGGAATGCAAGCTGGTGCAACCATTCTGGAAAACAGTATGGAGGTTCCTCAAACAGTTGAAAATAGAGCTACCATATGATCCAGCAATTGCACTACTGGGTATTTACCACAAAGATGTAAATGTAGGGATCCGAAGGGGTACGTGCACCCCAATGTTTATAGCAGCAATGTCCACAATAGCCAAACTGTGGAAAGAGCCAATCGACAGATGAATGGATAAAGAAGAAGTGGTATATATACACAATGGAATTTTATGCAGCCATCAAAAGGAATGAGATCTTGCCATTTGCAACGACGTGGATGGAACTGGAGGGTGTTATGCTGAGTGAAATAAGTCAATCAGAGAAAGACATGTATCATATGACCTCACTGATATGAGGAATTCTTAATTTCAGCAAACAAACTGAGTGTTGCTGGAGTGGTTGGGGGTGGGATAGATGGGGTGGCTCGGTGATAGACATTGGGTAGGGTATGTGCTATGGTGAGCACTATGAATTGTGTAAGACTGTTGAATCACAGATCTATACTTCTGAAACAAATAATGCAACGTATGTTAAGAAAAAAGAAAAAGAAGAAGATAGCAGGAGGGGAAGAATGAAGGGGAGTAAGTCAGAGGGGGAGACGAACCATGAGAGACGATGAACTCTGAAAAACAAACTGAGGGTTCTAGAGGGGAGGAGGGTGGGGGGATGGGTTAGCCTGGTGATGGCTATTAAAGAGGGCACATTCTGCGTGGAGCACTGGGTGTTATGCACAAATAATGAATCATGGAACACTACATCAAAAACTAATGATGTAATGTATGGTGATTAACATAACAATAAAAAAATAAAAAAAACTAGTAGCCATTGTTCTGGCAACCAACTATGTGTTTAGTAGACACTAAAATATGTGATATCGAAACTTCATAGCAACCCTACAGAGGCAAGTGATATGATGGCCACTTTCTTTTTTTTTTTTTAAGATATGTATTTATTTATTTGAGGAAGAGAGAATGAGAAAGAGAGAGCAGAAGAAGGGGGAGGGTCAGAGGGAGACGCAGACTCGCTGCTCAGCAGGGAGCCCGATGCGGGACTTGATCCTGGGACTCCAGGATCATGACCTGAGCCAAAGGCAGTTGCTTAACCAACTGAGCCACCCAGGCACCCCTTGATGGCCACTTTCTGATGAGAAGAAGAAGGCTCATACTTTTCTCAATAAATGTCAAATCTGTAGTGAACAAATCCAAACCAGGCAAACCCAGAAAGTCTTTTAATCCAAGCCAACACAGGCACCTCTTGTTTTTATGTTTTAAGTTTCTGCATGCAGATGACTCAGAGCCTGCAAAGGGGTCTCATCAATTTCTTCTTGTGCCCTGGGTTTCTAGTCTGCTCTAAGTCAACACTGTGATCATGTTGATCTGTACTGGAAGCTAAGAGCTTGAGCAAGCTGGAGTCCCCATTGCCATGAATGATGGGACCAACCACCGAACTTGCCATTAATAAACTGAGCTGTTCACATTTCTCTGTGGCATAACTTGACATTTAGGCTGAGGGTTTATAATTCCAATAAACAGCTCAGGATGTGATGCGTATGTGTGTCTTTGACTGTCACACAATTAAAAGCTAAACCAAGGAGGCTACAGCTTTCATTAAAAGCCATTCGCTTTTATTTATTTAGTGTTTCAGGGACCTGGAGAGAGTACAAATCAGGAATAGGCCTCCAGGGGACAGCTTTTTACACACTAGCTGGTGATACCATTCTAACTATTAAACGGCAGACAGCCTGATTGTTAGGTTAAAAAAATGAACCAAAGAATGTGGTCATTTGAAGAAATCAGACGTATGATTATTTTCCCCTTGCTATAGAAGTACCTGAGAGATCTACCAGCCCCTTCCTTGATTAATAATACTTGCGGTGGTTGCACACTGCTCAACTTGGCATTGCATTCATCAAAATTTGCCAGGGCAGACAGGCATTGCCATGCTAGAAGAATGATTGTAATGGGCCTTCGTGCCTTGCAGAGAATATCTGGGTTCCGTGAATGCAAGAGGTGGGCATGCCAGGATGGACTCATGGTCTAGGCTCTTGTTCTTTCTTCCCCAAACCAAAAGCAGCTTTTAAGATGAAGGCTTCACCTCTTATCTTCCACATGAGGTGACCCACATGGTAGATGTTCTTTAGGGGTCCCAGTCTCCTGACCTTTGCAACATGGCTCCTGCTAAAGGCCAGAAGAGAGAAAGGGTCTTCAAGCAGAGCCATCTCAAAACCATTTGTTTTCAAATGCTGACCCAAATTGTGTCCTGTGTGACTCATCTGGAGAGTGAGTTAAAAAAACCCAAAACCAAAAAACAAAAAATAAAAACACATTCCTGAATGCTACCTCCAGTGTCTCTGATTCAATGCATAAAAGAGAAAAAAAAATCCACAAGTGATTCTGATGTTTAATCACTTTTGTGAAACTCTGATTTCTAAATGTCATGCTGACCTTGTCTCTTGACACCCAACGTTTGTCGCAGTGGACCCTGAGCTAAAGGGTCATTCTCTGGAAACCCGAATGTGATATAGGTCTTTACGGTACTTCTATTACAAACCTGAAATATATCATCCTTGTTCTCACACAATTGCCATCGCTGACTTGGACGGCAGCCAGCTCTTCTAACTTTAATTGAAGGTTGTGCTAAAAGCTCAAAGAATGAATTTAACTTCGGCATTTGCAGTAAAATTTTGGCAGATAATATTGACCTTCATATTACACGCATTGCCCCTTGCATAAATGGCCCAGAAAAGAAGTTTCACTCAGAAATCAAGTTTCTTTCTGACTCGGTTATAGAATTGGGAAGATGTCTAACGTCACAAGAAATAGACTATGTTTCCTTCTTTATCTTGGATGCCAGGGAGCTCAGAGCCTTACTTTATGCTTAATCACAGAAACACTGGAACACTAACAACTGTTTTTTTTTTCTTTTTTACTCAATGATTTTCTTTTTCAATTCCTACTTCATCAATATCATCTGAATAAATCATCTGAAAACTTTTGGGGGAACAAATTATGAAAATCTGAGGGTTGGAGAGTGCAGTATAATATCCAGGGGAAGGGGACTGCAGGTCTGAAACATCCTGCTAGAGGGAAATAGGGACAATTAGGTGCTTGCATCCTTTCTTCCTCTCTTTTGTCTGCTGCAGTATGTTCCCTGCCTTAAACTCCTTCTTGTGCCCTTCAGGAAAATGGTTGTGCTATTGGACAAATCCTTCCCCAGCACCCAGACCACATCATAGATCTTCTTAGATTGCGAATATTATTCACCAGCCTGAGATACGTTTCTAATATTTTCCAGGTTCACACACATAAAACTTTAAAATTATATGGGTCTATAGATTTCTCTTATTACTTTTTATATCTAAATCCATTAATATGAAAAATTTCAAAGCCATTTTAGATTGGAAGTAATTCAGCCAGATAGGATTTGAATATGAAGTCTGATTTCAGTTGGTTTAGAAATATTGAGAAGGTCCTGCATGTGGCTGTTCTTATTTTGAGAGCCTGGCTAACTAAGCTTGAAACCATAAAGTTCTGCCTTCCACAGAACTGCCTCTCTCTGTGAATCTAAAGTGCTCACTTAAGTCGGAGTTAGACATGAGGGCCAAAGTTCTGACCTCTTCCCAAATAACCTTGCAACACAAATCCAAAATAAACAAATAAATAAAACAAAAGAAGAAGTGAAAAATAAACTCGGGAAGTAAAATTTACAGTTTTTATAAGGAAAAGCATAGGAAGTATTTGTCACAGGCCTTAAACATGCCCAAATATATAGACCCAGTGATTCTATTTATAGGATTAATTCCAATAACTTATTGGAGATATTCCAAAAAGAGAGGGAAAAACAAACTATGCACAAACATTGCTTTGTAGTGATATTTATAACATCAAGGTATTGGGAAAATATACATATTCAGTGAAGTAGGAGTGGTTATAAGTTTTAACAAATGCCTACTGATTGGTGTTTAAGGACAACAGTTGTATTCATTGGCACAGAGGTGTATGAGTGAATTATTTTTCATTTTTTTGAAAATCATTAATATTATATTAATATTCTTGGTGCAGGAAAGGACATTTTAACTTAAATAATTTCCACCCAGAAGCAAAAGTGTCCACACCTCAGAAATTTTAGATTGTTTATTTAATAATACTAAATTTAAGGAAATTATACTGTTGTCTTTCAATGACTTCAACTTGGCATGATCAGGAAAGGGGAATGAACAGGGCTTGTGTTTTTATTTTCCAACAGTTTCTTACATCCATTTTGTGATGAAGTCTTCACAAAAACATTTCAAAATATGTTTCTTAGTTGTCACCTGCCTGAGGGTGAAAGCAGGGTCACAGCAACTTTCTAAAATGGTATTTTTTTTTCTATGTGCACTAATCTACCATGTAGGAAAGTCAGGGTGTTCCAAGCACCCCCCTACATAATTCCTGGGAATGTTTAAATGAGGGATGTCTATATCTGTGGGCTCTGCCAGGTGATTTCTTCAGCTCATCTAATATCTCCCAGCGTCCTGGTTTCTGTGATCTGAGATGCTGCTGCTGTCCTATCCTACAGCTGCAGCTGGCAAAGCCCCCAGCAGGGTGGTGCTGAGGGTGCTGGTCCTGGTGCTGAGGCACCTTTGCCCATGTCTGCTGAAGTCATGTATTCTGAATCCACTCAAAACTTCCTGGGGACTTCAGGAAGCCAGTTCTTTGGACTTAAGTGAAGTATTTTCTTAGAATAATCACATATACACAGAAAGGTGCATGAATCATACATTTAGAGCTCAAAGAAGTTTTGCAAAATGAAAACACATGTGTAACCACCCCTTGCATCATGAAATAGAACCTTCTAGCGCCTTTTTCTGTACGCCTTCCCAGTCACTCCCGTCACAAAGCCAACTAGTACTGTTCTCTGTTGAAACCCATCAACTAGTTTGGCTTATTTTTGAACTTTGTAAAAATGAAATCACAGAACACATTAATCATTCCACTGTGGATGGACACTCAGATATTTTCAGTTTGGACTCATTATGAATCACATTGGTATAAACTTTCTTTCACTTGTCCCAGCCTTTAGGTTTTACTTGCAGCAAATGCTTTCCGTAAAGCCGCTCGCCTTAGTAAAGTGGTTTCCAATCTCCCGCTAGCACCTCCGTCCAACACAAACCCACAGGTCATCATGCCAACGGCAGTCATCAGAGCTTTCTAGAGCAAAGAGTACCAAACGGAGGGAGAACATCTCACTCAGCATGTCCTTGGAAAGAGTCTTGGAAAAGCACCTTCTCCCTTGGGTGGGGACATGTGCAATAGATTAAAGAGTTTTTGGGTGGAGGGCACCCAGAGTGAGAGGCACTGAGCTTCCCCCAAATCCCCATTCCCTTCTGCTCCCACAGTATCCCATGGGTGACTTCACTTTTCTCTCCTCTGGGTGGCTTTTTCTCCAGGGCTCAGGGAGGTACTTTCTCACTAGAACTGGGACAAATCTAGCATAGATTCAAACTAGGGCTCTTGATCGGTATTGAAAATGGGTTCTGCTGAGGAAAAGGCTAAGAAAAGTAAGTTGATCATTTATAGTTATGGACATTTCCTGCCATAATCCTAGGTGAGGTAGATCGGTATAGCAAAGGAATTTCCTGCTTTTGCATAAAGCAATGATTCCAATAATAATGACAGTTGAAAAGTACTGAACACTTGCTATACATAAGTGCTGTGTTTTTGTGCAAGTCCTTCACCAGCACCCAAGCCACATCATAGATGTTAACATGTATGTATCATGTAGTCTCCAGTAGCTTTATGAAGTCAATACGATTATGTCCATTTTAGTTCCATTTCTGTTTATGTCCATTTTCCAGAGAAGGAGCCTGAGGCTTTACAACTGTAAGTAATCTTCCCACCAAGGTCATTCAACTAGGAGGTGTAGAGCCAATAGTTGAACTTGGGTTTGTGTGACTTCAGAAGCCGTGGTCTTAACCTTGCCACTTTGCTTTCTACTCAGGGATGCCTGTAAATTTGTTTTTTTCTATATGAAATGTAATGATGCCCAACACCAGGCTCCATTATAATTGGATCATAAGACACAGGACTGTCTTATATGAGAAGAGAGTATAGTGAATGATGTTCGTACAAGTCTGTTATGTTTATTTTTCATGGCTCTGAGTGTTCCTCCTGTACCTGATCTTTGTGCACAGTGGATGGCAGCATGCTTATTTGTGTTAGGGTCGAAGGAGGCAGAGTCCATATTAATGGGATCAGAGCACCTTCTCCACAAAGTCACGCCAACAGGCCTGGCCCGTGCTGACCCTGCAGCATATAAAGTCAGGCTGCTAACAGGAAACCAGGTGATTTCTGACTTGCTTTCAAGTCCACTGTCATCTGGTGTCGGAAGGATCCTCATTACCATCTCAGAAACAGAGTTACCAGGATGCAACTCTTTCTCCCTCCTGCTGATACAGGAGGTAGGATGCAAGTCTTTCTTCCCTGGGATTGATGACTGCAATTTGTTTTTCTGGGGCTTCCACCACGGCTTGGGCAGGCGGCAGTCAGGCCGGAGAAGCCCTCCTGATGCTTTGAGTCAGCAGATTGCTTCTGGGCTGGCCACGCTTCAGCGCCTTCCCGTTAAATACTGTATTGATTTCAGGGGCTTTTTCGTTCCATGCAACCCAAGACCCCAGGTTGGCTGGGCTAGGAAAATGGGGAGGAAGGTGTAATGAGGAGAGCCACTCAGCAGGTCTGCACAGACAACCTTAAGCTATCTGATGCTACTGATTTATTTTATTTATTTAACAGATGTAATAAGACACGATGCCTCTAGTAAAATAGAGGGTTCAGTGGGAGGAGAGACGTAGGGATGACTTAGTGGGTACAAGGAGTCAATTGATGGGAAACAGAAAAAGAGGTTGCATTAAGAAGGAACAACAAGTCATCAAGTGAATGGAACTCCATTTGTCTTTGCAGAATCCCTCGGCCTCCCTCCTCTTCGGAGCCTCCGTGGTCCCTTATGCAGACTACTGAAGCCATCTCCATGCAACCTTCCTCATGTCCTCCTCCTAACTAATGCTCCATGCAATTGCTAGGCATCCATTTTTTTTAATTGCAGTAAAATACATGTACTATAAAATTTATCATTTTCACCGTTTTGAGGCGTACAATTTAACGGCATTAGATTCATCCACAGTATTGTGCAAGCACTATCACCATTGCCTAATTCTAGAACTTAGAACTCCAGTTCATCACTCCAAAAGGAAACCTTGCACCCACCAGCAGTCACTCCCCATTTCTTCTCTCCTCCAGCCCCTGGCAACTTCTAACCTGCCTTCTAGCTCCATGGATTTGCCTATCACGGACACTTCCCATAAGTGGAGTCGTACAATACATGGCCTTTTGTGTCTGACTTTTTTCCACTTTGCATAACGTGTTCAAGGTTCATCCATTTTGTAACATGTAGAGGGTGTTAGAACCCTCTTCCATAGATGTGGCAATGTAAAATGGTGTAGCCACTGCCGCAGTTCCTTAAGAAGCTAAGTATTTAATTAACCCAGCAATGTCACTCTTAGGTACATACCCAAAAGAATTGAAAATTGGTGTTCAAACAGAAGCTTGTCTATGAACATTCACAGTAGTGCTATTCACAATAGCCACCAGGTAGAAACAACCGAAATATCTATCAACTACTGAACGGATGAAAAATGTGTTATAGCCACACAATAGCCATCCTTCTTAAAACAAATCATGTCACTTTCCTGCTTAAACCTTTCAAGGGCTTTCCATTTCATTTCATATTACATTGGAAGGCACCATCCATGGCTACAAGGTGCCAGGTCACCTAGTCCATTTTGCCTTTCCAAATCAGTCTTATATTATTCCTCTCCTTTCTCACCACCTTGCTATGAAATTTCATGGAAGTGCCAGGTCCTTTCTTGACTCAGCCTTTTGAGGATACTATGTCCTGAATTTTCTGGTTCCTCAGACTCTTGGACACTATCACCTCTGTTATTTTCCTACTTCCATGACCCACGGGGCAGAGGAGGGGACTGGGCTTTATCAACTGAGTCTGAGTGCAGACTTTCACATCCTGTTCCCAGACAACGAACAGTTATTGTGATGTTGTTGTTCATTAAACCTCTTGCTATGATTTTGACCTAAGTGTGTTTTACCCTTCACGTCAGCTATTCCAGGGGTTTCAGAAAACTGGACTCTCTCATCCAGCAACACTGTGCAATAACTCCACTGTGGAGGAGAGGGGGGGCATTCTGAAATACTGTCTGTGAGGAGTAGCTACTAAACATGTAACTATGCATTTGTCTATTTCAATGGCATGTATGTATGTGTGTTTGCATGTATTCATTAGCAACTACTAATTGACTGCCTGCTGCAGCTCAGACCACCTGAAATGAAATCACTTTGAGAACTTGTTAACAACGTAGGTTCCTGACACTAACCAGATGGCCATCTAAGACTCTATGGCTCATGAGGTTATGAGGCCCATGTTCCACTTTCTCTACCAGTCCCCTGATGCTTTTCGTGCACTGCAGAGTTGGAGCATTACTGGCCTCCTGTGCACACTATCCTAGGTGAGACTGAAGAGCCCCTCACCTCCAGCATCATTTCCAGGGAACCTATTGTCCTCACCTAGGTGGGTTTTGGGGCTCCTTCTGTGTTTTCTCTCAGCCCCTGCAGATAGCTCAGCTGCACCCCCTTCACTGTCAGCTGAGATACGTTCGCCTAACACACTGTCTTCACTGCACTGTGAGCTCCCTGAGGGAGTTTCCTGCGCGTCACTCCACACCCTCACCCTCCGAACCTTTCTCTCTATGGCTTGGCACCTCAGCAGAGCTTAGTATTGAAGTACACACCTTAGAAGATATTTGAAGACTCATGAATCAGCCAACCAATCAATCGATACGTGATCAGTAACCAAATAAAGAAGTTTGAGTATAGTGGAAAAAATGAATGTCACACATAATGTGGAGAGAGAACGATGACTTAGCAGGGGGGATTAAGAAACGGGGCAAAGACAGTACTTGGCATGGGGCTGAGAAAAGAAGCAGAGAGAGTCAAGATGGCAAACTTGGCCACTGGGTTTGGACACATTATCTTATCCCTTGAATAAAGCAGGTTTCCCTGGTCTGGAATAGAGCCAGTGACTGGGGCTGCTCTTAAACTCTGCTCTAAACAGTCTATTGTACTGGTTAAGAGAAAAGTTCAGGACAAGGACACCCTGACTCTGAATCCTGGCTGTATCACTAACTAGCTGTATGTTCTGGATGAGATTTTAGCATCGGAGTCCATTTGCCCATCTGTGAGATGGGAGTAGTGACAATAACTGTCTCCTGGGACTGAGTGAACTTGAAGTGAGATGAAGCTCAGCATAGTGCCTGGTGCCTCTATTGCTATGACGATCATGTCTATTCAGAGCCCTATGAAGAATGCGAAACCCCTGGATTCCACCTCTGTGCTACCTGCCACATTTTACTTTTTTCAACTTTTCCTTTAATATCATGAGGATCTCTCTCACTTTTTTTTTTTAACTTGCTGCCACAAGGGATTTGCAGATCGTCATCCATTTGTATTTATGCCTTAGGCTTACTGCTTTAATTTGGTCTTTACCTCATTTTCAAGTTCGTGTAATTATGTTCTCAGCTCCAGGTGGTGGGTTTTTTTTTTCTTTTTTCCCAAAGCCCCTTGTGAACAGTGCATGAGGTGAGGCAATGAGCCTCCTACTGCTGTTCCTGGAGCGATCACAAAAGGACATCAGAGTAGCTCCTGCTCTGGCTTCCTGAGACTTGTGTCCAGCAAGGAAAGTTCCTTTCACCATTAATGTTTAAACCTGGTGATTTTGCATCTGAAGGAGTTCAACTGGAATGCTTACCAGATGGTGGCTTTGTGTGTTCTGTTCTTGTCTGTATGCAGTGGAAATGAACACTGCAGGAAGAATCAAGATGGAGCAGACACTGGCCAGCCCCACAGCCCATTGGAAAGGTGAGAAGACTCATCCAGAGATCACACCATGACTTAGTAGCCAAACCAGGTTTCACATCTCTGGGTTCATAATCATTGCTGTGAGAAGCCTGGTGGTATCTGATGTGGTTTGCATGGGGTTCCAGGGAAGAGCAAAAGAGGTTGAAAGACATGCGTTTGAATTACACCTCTGCCACTTTTAGACTATTATAGGCAAACCATTAAACTTTCTGAACCTTAGTATTTTTATCTATAGAAAGTAATAGTTCCTACTGGATAAGGTTGTTGTGAAAATTAAATAACTTCTTGTGTATGAAATTTAAATAAAATTATATGTGTAATACACTTATAGTGTTGGCATGTACTTAACATTTATTAGGTGCTAATATTAATAATAAATATTAGTGTCAATATTAATCATATTAGTATTACCATTATTATTATTATTAGCACCCATAGAGGCCCCTTGAGTCTACTGTGCATTACAAATTGTGCTCTGCCTTGGTTTGAACTCTAGCTCTGTGACTCAGTAACTAAAGGATCTTAAGCAAATTGCATGACCTTCCTTTCAGATTCCTCTTCTCTCAAACGGAAACAAGGACTTTTGCTTTGTTCTTGGGATTATAGCAAGGTTCAAAGAAAATGGATTATTGAAAATGAGTTATTGAAAGCTCTGCACCCCTGCTCCTCAGTCATCTTTTAAGAACAAATGCTAGTTAGGTAAATACTGATAGGCAACCCTCAGCCATAGCTGTCCATAGTTAACCTTCTCTGATACTGATATTGGATGAGGTTGTTTTGTTGTGGTGTCAAACGAGCACGAAGAGCAAAAGCTGACTCTATTGCATGTTAAGCCAATAAAATATTATCAGCAGGTACATTTCCATAGTCAGAAACCATGGAGAGGGAGAAAAATACTAAGATCACCTCCCTACACACACACACACACACACACACACACACACACACACACACACACA
>NW_027397099.1:8110951-8139410 GCF_003265705.2 Callorhinus ursinus
ACACACACACACACACACACACACACACACACACACACACACACACAGTTATCCCCCAGAGAGTTGAAAAAGGTGAGACTTGTTATTAACACTGGTGTTATTGCTTCTGCTGGCAGAGGGCTGGTCTGGCACTCTGTCTCCTCCAGGACACACTATGGGCTGGAGTTCATCCCCACTTGTGGCCCTCCATTATTGATAATGGTGAGAACCAACTGGGGTAGGTGAACCACCATTTGATTATTCCATTCTGTAAGAAAGTGTCTCCCACAATCATATCAGGCGCCATGTTCTCCCACAGGGGCTCCTTCCAGTCTGTTTTTAATGAAATACCTGGGCAGAGAAATTACTTCTCTGAACACTCCTTTTCCTTTCTCTAGCGTGGTGAAATAAATGGTTTAAGGTCTGGAGGCATAATTTACTGACTTCATTTAAATTGGACTGGAGGTGATGCTATTTACACAGCTGGTTTTGTACCGTGCCCACTCGCCTACTCCTTGTCACATCACAGAAGGTGAACTCCAAGTCACCAAGTCCCATGTTCCTTATTAGGAACAGTACGTCTCCTGTAACCTTGTTGGTTTAAACATGTGTGAATAGAGTGAAAGCAGAAATGGTTAGATTGTATTGGAAAAAAATCAATGAACCTGGACTCAGAACAGTGGAGTCCAAATACTTGAATACAATTACAGGGCTCAGGATTAATCACTTAAACCCTCTGAGTTCATTCATTCTCCTTCATTCATTTATTCAAGCAATGTTTATTGAACCAGGCCCTCTTACAGACACAGGGGAATGGTAGTGAATAAGAATAGCATGGTCTCTGGGCTCTCTGGGTCCTCTATTAAAGTGGGGTAAGACCAACAACACACAAGTCAATAATATAGAACCAAGACTGTAAAACATGCTTCCAGAGAGATAAACCAGACAGTAAGTGAGAATGACACTGAACATGACTTTAGATGAAGTGGCCAAAGTAGTGCTCTTAGAAGAGGGGGCATTTGGGCTGAGACCTGAAGAATGCTAGTGAGTCAACCACATGAAGAGCTGCTAGAACAGGCATCCTGGCAGAAAGAAAAGCAGATGCAAAGGCCTGAGAGTGATGAAGCCATTGAAATATAGCCAAGGAACAGAAAGAAGCCAGGATGCTGAGCTCTGGGTAGAAAAGAAGATGTCTTTTAAACAGATAGCCAGAAACAAAACAAAACAAAACAAAAAAACCCAGATAGCCAGGAGCCCGAGCATCTTAGGCGTTTGCAGACCATACTAAGGAGACTGAAGTTTCTAGATCAGTGATTCTCAGACTGTGTTTTACACTAGAAACATCTGGAAGACTTTGAAAAATACCAGGTCCTTCTCCCAGGGGTTCTAATTTAATTGGTCTGGAATGGGAGCTGGGCATCACAACTTTAAAATCTCCAGGTGCTCTGGTGGGCAACCATAGTTGAGAGCCACTGCTGTAGGTGGATGGAAATTAACTGAAACGTTTGAAGCAGGTGCGTGATCATGATCACAATTACATAAGAAACTTAATTTTTCTCCTTTAATAAAATGAGTAAGAAGAGACCAACTCTGCACCCTTGTTATAAGGACTGAAAAAGATGATCCATGGAAAGTAATGTTGCATAGTAGATGCTCATCAAAAGGGTGGTGATTCTTAAATTTTTATAGCATTTTATGGTTCTAAAAATGTGGCTATTTCATCTGTCTGCAGAATTTTTTTTTTTATGGGGGCAATGCATATCTCTAACGGACCAGAAGTCTTCTTAGACATCCAAATTACTTTCATAGCTGAAGTCAAGTGGATTGGTCTGAATATATTGTCCCACATCAGGTAGGGTCCTACAAGGTATCCACATTGGATATTTGTTCACTGGTTTGTCATGAAGCACATGAATGCTCAGAGGGAAGGTGATAAAGCTGCTTTTAAACTGCTGGTAGGTGGTGGGTCTCACGGGGTTACGAATGAGAACATGGTGGGAGACATACCGTCCTCAAAGAAAGTGGGCTATCCTACAAAGCCAACCAATCTGGATTTACGATCAGGAAATCACATCCCCTTTTATCCTCAGTGTCCTCAAATGTACAGTGGCACTAAGAAAAATGTTTTCAACATTTCCTGGAAGAACCACTGAGATAATGAATCTGAGAGGGCTTTGCACACTTTACATCGGTGGTCCTCAGACTTAGATGTGCATTTGAATCAACTGGAGGGCTTGTTAAAACAGATTGCTGGGCCCCACCCCCCATGTTTTTGATCAGGTAGGTTGAAGTGGAGCCTAAGAATTTGCGTTTTTAACAAGTTCTCCCATGATGCTGATGCTGCCATTCCTGAGACCACACTTTGAGAACCATGGCTTTAAAATGTAGATAATTATAAAGAACACATGTTAAATCAAAGGGGACTACAGGGTTGTGAGAGAGCGTATGGCTTTCTAATTTTCTATCTCTCTCCTCATATTCTCAAGCTTTTGATTGTTAGACACTTTTTTTTTTTCAAATGAAGTTGTCTAGGCAAGCTCTGACCCCATGACCACAGTTCCCAAGCAACCTCAGTTTTATAGGCTAACAGGGCAGAGGAGCATTTAATGGAACACCACCAGCCATCCTCTGCCTGCACCTTTCCCTGTCCTAGCCTCATGAAGTCACACAAAAGCCTTCTGGAGATACCTTCACTGGATCTCTCTTGTCCAGGAGCCAGTAGAGCAAAGAGCATGACCCTGCATGTCCTAAAACTGGATTGACATCTTGGCTCTGACATGGACAGGCTGTGTCCTTGGAGAGATTCTGCCCTTCTGGACCTCAGTTCTACCCCTGCAAAATGGGATCAGTGGTAGCTGTAGACCTCAATATGTTGTTATGGGTAGTAGGGCCTGGGTGCTGTTCTGACATGCAGAATATTCAAAAATTCTTATTCTCTTCTCTCTTTCTCTGTTCTCTCTCTCTATCCCTGTCTTTCTCCTCTCTCTCCCTCCTTCCCTTTCCGTCTCTTGCTCTTAGTAAAGATAGTAGATGAAACTATGAACTCTGTCCCCAGAACAAAATGGAAATACACCAACATGATATAGGATGGAGGGTGTTTTCCTATCCCCTCACATTCACCCCTGAATTATAGACTGGAGACTGCTGTGTCTCCCAGTCACCTGTCCTTCTTCTCTTGCATCCTATTGCTCTGCCTTTCTAGCTGCCTCCAGCACTGGTCTGGATGCAGTTCTTTCAGCATGTGATGTTCTACTCCATCCTCTCCCCCAACCCACCACAGTGTCTTTCCCCTGATGTTTCTCTGCCTAAAACATATTGACATGCTCTCCCTCCACTAAGTTAATCCCAGATGTCCTTCAGATTTTACTCTGGTATGGTATGTCAAATCACAGACATGTGTGAAAGGTGTTGGGGGAACCCATGGAAAGCTGGAGAAATGGCTTTCCCAGAGGAAGGGACATTTGATAAAAGCTTTGATGAATAGGATTTTGCAAGGTGGACCTACAGTAGAGGCGACTCTTTCATTCAGACCAAGAATCACATGTAAAGGAAAAAAGTTGAGCAAGTGTCTACATGCCCGGGGGATACAAAGGCATTCAGTGGTGGCAGGAAATTCGGGTGCTTGGGACAGGGAGGTGGGAGATAAAGCTAGATATGTATAATAGAGTGAGTCTGACAAGTACCCTAAATCACCCTATCTTGGCTTAAAACCCATAAGTCAGGTATTAAAAACTCAAGTGCTTTCAGGGGCTGGGTGAAGAAGGTCAGTAAACAAAACAGGACTAAAATAAAATAGAAGGAAGTAGTAAGAACTAAATTGGGTTAGTAAATGCAGTTTAAAAATACTAAGCTTGAAAATTAATTATGACAAACAATGTTTTACATCTAAATTTGGCCCATGGGGAGTGGAATGTCTTAGGTCAGGTCCCTAGAAGTGGATTCTGAGATGAGGATTCATATGCAAGTGGCTTATTAAGAAGGTATTCCCAGGAGAAGCCAGTCTGGGAAAGGGGGATGACGTAGGGCAGGCCAGGGGTGGAAAAGCAGAAGTGTGTTTGCAAGGAAGACCTGTGGAAGGGAGCCTCAGGCTGCTTCTGCAGATGAGTTCTGCAGTGGAAGTGATGCCTCAGAGTGGTCCTGACCTGAGGCAAGGGGGCTTCCTTTCACACTTTCACAATTCATGCCCATGAGGGTTTGGAGCCCTCTCACAGGATGGAAAACTCTAGGTAC
This sequence comes from Callorhinus ursinus, assembly GCF_003265705.2. Classification (NCBI taxonomy): domain Eukaryota; kingdom Metazoa; phylum Chordata; class Mammalia; order Carnivora; family Otariidae; genus Callorhinus; species Callorhinus ursinus. The sequence goes on from NW_027397099.1 coordinate 8,115,161, forward strand.
TCCCTGTGCTATAGGTGAAGAGGCTCCATCCCAACTGTAGGGGCAAAAGCACTTGGAAGCCAAGAGAGGGTCAAGTAAAAACTGTAAAAAAGACATGAGCAAACTTGAGAGGAATCCCATCAGCATCCCCTACAGGCACCCTGCTTGTAACCTCTGTCAGATAATGGGAACTACTCAAGATTTTAAAACCAGTTATGTCAAGCTCAACTCCATGTGAGAGCTTTGCTTGTGGACAGCATAGAGAATGGCTGGGAATGGACAAGAATGAGGGCAGAGCGACCCGAAGGAAGCGATGACTAGGGGTAGAATTAAAGCAGGCCAGAGAGTGTAGGCAGAAGAGGGCACCCTGAGCCAGAATCAACAGCACTTTGTCAGTAAAGTTGAGAGAAAGATGAGGAACATCATACCATGCTCTTTGCCTTTTTTTAAAAAAAAATTATTATTATTAAAACATTTGTTTTTAAGAAGTAGAAAGACACAAAAGTGAATTGATAAAGAAAAACAAACATGTGAAAATGCCAATTTAGTAAGTCCCACCAAAGTTTTCATTAGGGTTAGGGATCAGGCAGAAGACACCTCCTTGATGGATGGAACTTTTCTTAACTGCTGACCCCACCCTGGGCCCCTGCCTGGCTTATAGCCCTCAGTTCCAGCTTTCACGTTTAACTGTGAAAAAGAACATGTGGCCCTAACCCTACCAGGCAAGGAAGAAATTTTCCTCTAGGTTTTTGGTCTCCCTTACAAGTAGTCAGGAAACACACAGCCTGGGCGGAGTTCCCATTGGTACAACAGAAGCCACTGTCCTTCGGAAATGAATAGCAGCTGGGTATCTGGAGACCCAGCCATGGACCCCAGGACTGTATTGAAGCTGTTGTGTCATATTTTTGGTCACGCTGTAACTCTTTAGCAGCATTTCTCATCAGAGCTTACATAATTCTCTCAGGTGCAGGGCTCTTTTCTTACATTTAAACTAACATTTATGGGGCATTGCTTCAAGGCTAAGCACTCTGAGACCATTTCACAAAACGCTGATTACCTTTCTTTCTGATAACTTCATTAGCTGGGGCAATTTGCTCCTTACAAGTTAGATAAATTCAGGTGCGACCCCAATCCATGATTCTAAGACAGTCCAATTGCCTCTTCATGATTTTCATAGATTCCTTGAGAGCTATGTTCTCATTGCCAACTTTCACTCAGAGCACAGGTATTAACCCTATTCTTTGTTACACACCATGTCGTTACCTACTTTGATTTTCACAAAATAAAAAATAAATTAAAAGAAAAAAGTACATGTGTGTTTCTGTAGAAGATTTTGATGAGAATATAAAACCAACTGAAGCCAACAGTTTATAATGGAATAGTAGAGATTCCTATTACTAAGCCACTACAAGAGATTTCCCACTGGCTACAGCAGCCTGGTATTTCTAAAACCTTTCCCTAGAATATTAATGTCTCTTTTCCAGCCCCTACTACCCATCTTGCTGTGATAGTCATTTGTGCTCCTGGACATATATTTCTAACTCTGCCTTCTGAGAACATGGAAGGACTATGCTCTTCAACTTCCCTTGTGTTGAGTGGGCTGTGAGCAAGTTCCTACCAATGAGTTCTAATGACCAAGTATGTTGTGACATTTCAAAACTTGAGCATTCATTCATTCATTCATTCATTTTCTTAAGTAAGCTCTACACCAAACATGGGGCTTGAACTCATGACCCTGAGATCAGGAGATGCATGTTCTTCTGACTCAGCCAGCCAGGTGCCCCCAGACTTGAATATTTAAATGTCAGTACAAAATCCTCTTAATTCTCCTTCTGGATAGTGGCTGTTCTTCAGCCTGACTGTAGCAAAGCCCTCCTGTTAACTCACAATGGATACACAACATAAGCAAGAAACAAATTCTTGTTTTAAGTCACTGAGATTATGAGGTTATTAATTACCACAAAACTACCTAGCTGTCCTGATAGACTGCCTCATTCCTGCACTATCAGACTGCCCCTTCCCTACTTTGGGCACAAATAGAATCATACAGTATATACTGGCCTGTCTGGTTTATTTTGTTTGACAGAAAAATTTATTTATTTTTATATTTTTATTTTTATTTTTTTGCTGTATTTAAATTTTTATTGTTATGTTAATCACCATACATTACATCATTAGTTTTTGATGCAGTGTTCCATGATTCATTGTTTGTGCATAACACTCAGTGCTCCATGCAGAATGTGCCCTCTTTAATACCCATCACCAGGCTAACCCATCCTCCCACCTCCCTCCCCTCTAGAACCCTCAGTTTGTTTGTCCGAGTCCATCATCTCTAATGGTTCATCTCCCCCTCCGACTTACTCCCCTTTATACTTCCCCTCCTGCTATCTTCTTCTTTTTTTTTTCCTTAACATATATTGCATTATTTGTTTCAGAAGTACAGATCTGTGATTCAACAGTCTTGCACAATTCACAGCGCTCACCATAGCACATACCCTACCCAATGTCTATCACCCAGCCACCCCATCCCTCCCACCCACCCCCACTCCAGCAACCCTCAGTTTGTTTGCTGAGATTAAGAATTCCTCATATCAGTGAGGTCATATGATACATGTCTTTCTCTGGTTGACTTATTTCGCTCAGCATAACACCCTCCAGTTCCATCCACGTCATTGCAAATGGCAAGATCTCATTCCTTTTGATGGCTGCATAATATTCCATTGTGTGTGTGTGTGTGTGTGTGTGTGTGTGTGTGTGTGTGTGTGTGTATATATACACACCTTCTTTATCCATTCTTCTGTCAATGGACATCTTGGCTCTTTCCACAGTTTGGCTATTGTGGACATTGCTGCTATAAACATCGGGGTGCATGTACCCCTTCGGATCCCTACATTTGTATCTTTGGGGTAAATACCCAGTAGTGCAATTGCTGGATTGTATGGTAGCTCTATTTTCAACTGTTTGAGGAACCTCCACACTGTTTTCCAGAGTGGCTGCATCAGCTTGCATTCCCACCAACAGTGTAGGAGGGTTCCCCTTTCTACGCATCCCTGCCAACATCTGTCGTTTCCTGACTTGTTAATTTTAGCCATTCTGACTGGTGTGAGGTGGTATCTCATGGAGGTTTTGATTTGGATTTCCCTGATGCTGAGTGATGTTGAGCACTTTTTCATGTGTCTGTTGGCCATTTGGATGTCTTTGGAAAAATGTCTGTTCATTTTTATATTTTTAAATGATTTATTTATTTTTTAATTTAATTTAATTTTATTATGTTAGTCACTATACAATACATCATTAGTTTTTGATATAGTGTTCCATGATTCATTGTTTTTGTTTAACACCCAGTGCTCCATGCAATACGTGCCCTCCTTAATACCCATCACTGGGCTAACCCATCCCCCCACACCCCGCCCCTCTAAAACCCTCAGTGCAGTGACTTTGCTAATTTTACTCATTTAATTCTCATAGTTTATTTGTTGCCTTTTGGTTTTTCTATGTACCCAGTCATGTCATCTGTGAATAAAAAGAATTATAACTCTCACTTTTATAATATTATGTCTTGTATTTCTTTTTCTTACCTCATTTTCACTGACTGGAGCCTCAAATACAATGTTGACTAGACGAGGTAAGAGTGAATATATTTGCTTTATTTCTATGCATCAGTTTGTTTCTCGGACCATGAGAGACTATGGACTCTGATAAACGATTTATTTACTTATTAGAGAGAGAGAGAGAGAGAGAGAGAGAGAAAGCATGGGGGGAGGGGCAGAGAGGGAGAGAGAAACCCAAGCCGACTTCACGCTGAGCACAGAGCCTGATGAGGGGCTTCATCTCATGACGCTGAGATCAGACCTAAGCCGAAACCAAGAGTCGATGCTTAACCGACTGCATACCCAGATGCCCCCACATAACATTTTAAAGATTCATCCATCTTGTTGAGCATATTAGATAGCTTGTTCTTTATCATGACTAAGTTTTACTGCAGTATTCCTACTCTATGAATATACCACAATTTGTTTATCCATCTTTTTACTGATGGACACTTGGTTGTTTACAGTTTTTGGCTAATATTAATAAAGATTCCATAGAGCATGCTTGTACAAGTCTCTGTAAGGGCATATGGATTCTTTTCTCTTAAATACCTAGAAGTGGAATAATGGACTCAAAGGTTAAATATATGATTATTTTGCCAGAAACTGTCAGTTTCCAAAATGGTAGTGCTATTTTACACATCCACTAGCAATGTCAGTTGCTTCACATCATAGCAAATACCTGGTGTTATCAGACCTTATAATGTTAGCCATGCTTGGGGGTACAGTGTGTTACCCCATGGTGGTTTTAATTCTGAATTTTTGTTTTGTTTTGTTTTTTTGGTTTTAATTCTGAATATTAATTTAACTTAATTAATTAAATTTTATATTTCCCTGATAACTAATAATGAACAGGTTTTCATATCCTTTATTACTTTCTTTCCTTCTCTCCCAAGGTCTCTCTTTTTTCCTTTTACATTTAGGCCTATTACCTATCTCAAAATAATTTTTATGCATGGTGTTAAGTAAGGGTTAAGACTAATTTTTTTCTAATGAATATCTACTTATTCCAGCACCATTTACTGAAAAGATTTCCTTTCTATATTGAATCATGTTGGTATTTTTTTGGTTAAAAATCAAATGACCACATATGTGTAGGTCTGTTTTTAAACTTCTTTCCCAGTTTGATTAATTTGTTTGTCTATCCTCACATTGAGAGAGCAATGTCTTCATTATTGTAGTGTTACACAGTACATTTTAACATTCAAAAGAGTAATTCTTCTCATTTTGTTCTTTTTAAATATTGCATTGAGTATTCCAGGTCCTTTGCATTTCTTTGCATTGCATATTGTTAATTTCTACAAAAAAATCTACTGGATTTTGAGTAAAACTAGATTGAATATAAAACAATGTGGGTAAAATGAAATCTTCAATATTAGGTTATTCTATCCTTGAATATGGTATACCTCTCTCCATTTAATTATGCTTCCTTTAATGTGTCTCAATAAGTTTGGAGATTTTAATTTCCCAATTTTTTGTTCTTAGAATATAGGAACACAATTTGTTCTTATATCTTGACCTTGTATGCAGTGACTTTGCTAATTTTACTCATTTAATTCTCATAGTTTATTTGTTGCCTTTTGGTTTTTCTATGTACCCAGTCATGTCATCTGTGAATAAAAAGAATTATAACTCTCACTTTTATAATATTATGTCTTGTATTTCTTTTTCTTATCTCATTTTCACTGACTGGAGCCTCAAAAACAATGTTGACTAGATGAGGTAAGAGTGAATATATTTGCTTTATTTCTATGCATAGAGGGTAAAGCATTCAATATTTACTATTAAGTATTCATTAACTATAGTGTGTTTAATGTCCTTTATCAGATTAAGCTATTTACCTCCATTTTTAATTTTCTGAGAGATTTTTTCACTTATCATGAATGAGTATTGACTTTAACAGAAGCTTTTTCTGCATTTACTGAAATGTTCATATATTTTTTTCTCTTTTTCTGTTAAAATGGTGAATTTAATTGACTGAATACATGGTGATTGACCTATCTATTATAACTGCTTCTTTTCCCTTCTTAATTATAGTATATTTCAACACATAGAAAAGTATAAAAAAATAACAATCAGATATTACTATGCCTATTGACCACATTTTAAACTGCTACTATTTTGCCATGTTTACATTATTATTATTATTATTATTATTTTGCAAAGAGATAAAATATTAGAGACACAGCTGAAGACCCACCATTCTCGTTTCATCATCCTTCCATGGTCTTAAAATTGATGAGAAATCTTCCCAAGAATGATCTCACATTTAATTTCATATATATGTCCCTACAACTATATTTTGGATTGTTTCATATATTTTAACTTGGAAATTAGTGCCATCTGTCTTAACATTTTGTACCTCTAGAGATTATTTTCGTGTATTTAGTGAGGCAATTATCTAAATGTATTTCATTTTGTATATGGATGACAATCTGGACCCCCCCCAAATCAATGCCATTTATTAAACTGTATATCCACTACTCACTCATTATAAAGCCAAATGTGAAATATAGTGGGCGCATGGGTGACTCAGTTGGTTAAGTGTCTGCCTTTGGCTCAGTTTATGATCTTGGGGTCCTGGGATCCAGCCCCAGGGTCCGGTTCTCTGCTCAGCAGGGAGTCTGCTTGTCCCTCTCCCTCTGTTCCTTCCCCTTGCTCATGTTCACTTTCTCCCTCTCTCAAATAAATAAATAAATAATCTTTAAAAAATGTGAAATATAGCAAGTACCCATTCATATGTGGCCATGTTTTGGGACTCTCTAATTACAGCAGTATAATATTATTGCATAGGTAGACTGACCTATTTGTCCATTGTTGCATCATACTACTCTAAAATAACGATCCATATTAAATTTTGTTAATTGTTCATCCTCACCTTTTTGCTTTCTCTTACCAAAATGAATATATATTAAGCTTACCCAGTTCTCAAGAGAAACCCTTTGGGATTTTGATAGTATTTGATGGGAGTAAAGAATATGTTTTAGTATAAGAGTCACATCTGATTAATTTAAGAAAAATTGGTATATTTAAAACATCAAATCTTCCTATTTATTATATTTATTATTATTATGGTATATTTCACCTTTTATTTAGGTCTTCATGTCCTTCTATAAGGTTTTACAAATTTCTCATAGTACTTTATATTTTTGTTTCTAACACAAATCTTTAAAAATTACAGTTTCTAATTTGTTTCTATTAGTTATAAAAAAGTTTTTTTAATTTGTGTATTTTGACACTGATCCATTACCTAACAATACTGATAAACACTCTTATTAGTTCTAATAAATTATCTGTAAATATTCATGTCCTAATATTTTCAACAAAGGCAATATCATTTGTGAACACTTTTGATTCTTCCCTTTCAGTGGCTTCCTCCCTTCCTCCCTTTCTTCCTTCCTTCCTTCGTTCCTTCCTTTCTTCCTTCGCGGGCTAAAGTATGTAGAATGTGGTTGATGTAATAATGTGAATTCACATCTTGGCCCTGAGTTTAATAGAAAAGTTTCTAAATTTTCATTTACCTTTTGTCAGGTTAAAGGAATTCCCTTCCATTGCTAATTTCCTAGAAGTGTTATTTTTAAAATCAGGAATAGATGCTAAATTTTATTTAATTTTTTCTGTATCTTTTGGAAAGATTATATAATTTTCTCCTTGAATTATGTAATATGGCGAATTACAAATGAGCTTTTCTAACATTTAGCCGTTGTTACATTCTTCAATGTATCCTATTTGGTCATGACGATCTAGAACGTCTTCTGCTAACATATTATTACATCTATGTTATTGAGTAAGATCAATTTATCATTTCCCATTTAATTGAATTACCAGAGACAGAAATGTCTGCATCTTTAATGTAATTACAAATATGAGATAAAAGGTGTATTGTACAACTAGATGTCCTGTGGCTAAACTGCTGATGTATTTCTAAAATTTTGATGGCTACAAGTGGAGTCAGGTTTGAATTTAAAATCAGTACCGTTATTTTTAATTGTTCCTCTATTGCTCTGGAGAAGTAGGTCTGACAAAAAGATTTCCCCTTCTAAGGGTTCCAGGAAAATATGGGTACATATTCTGAGAGGAGTCAGGGAACAATTAAGCACTTTCTTCCACCAGTCTAATGGTGGGTCTAATCTGGCTCCTGCAACAAGGCAGCAGGCCAGATGCTGAGTGGAAAGATGGGGATACCTTCTACAGAGGTATTCTCCTGTAGAAGCATGGGACCTGAAGAATCCAGAGTATACAATCTAGCTTGGAGTTTTATATGTCTTTATTATATTGTCTGCTTTAAGTCCTGAGGTCACAGGGTTATTTCAAACAGCCTGGTTTCAGCTGTGCTATAGGGGATTAAGAGAGAGTCAACATCTACATCTTAGGCTCAGAGGAATAGGCAGAGCAACAGCATGAAGAAATAGTGAGAATTGGGCAACAGATGATCTGCAAGGACAGGAACAGCTGTCCAGGGAGTGCTGAAGCAAAGAGTAAGACCAGAGATTGAAATGTGTCAGCTGACCCAGGACTGAGCAGAAAACACTGGAGTGTCCATTAGGCCTCCAATAGAAAATCTAATTCTGTTCTCCTCCATGATGGATTAATTCTCACACAACACATGGTGGCAGAATGGCTGCCAGCACTTGAAGGCTCACATCTTTTCAAGCTCTAATTCAACAGGAAAGAGGACACCTCACCCCAGAAATCCTGGGATTGAACAGAAGGTGACATGCTACTTCTTGAACCAATCACTGTGGCCAGGGAGTCCACCTGGGCTGATCCTGGAAACCTGGGTTCACACCTGACACTGGAGATCAAATGGAGATAATGTCAACCAAAGTACATAGACTGTGGCGTTCGACACCATGGGCGAGATAGCGTGGTATCAAAGGAAAGTCATCGACTTTTTAAAGCTGGGAATGCAGTCATTTGGATGTTAAAACAGTTTCATTGCTAAAAACATGCAATGAAGTCAACAAATTATAGAAGTTTACAAGACGTGTTACAAAAAGATAGGTGGGATGAAGTGGTTAAAAAAATTCATGAAATAACTGAAGGCTGAGAAGAAATCATTAGGTTTGGAAGAGAAAGTGACTTGCAATCCTTGAGATAAGGAATTTAAAGATTACAGAGAGAGCACATACCAGATTGAAAAGGTTGTTGAGTGATAACACACTATCACTACCCCACATTTTGTTGAATTCCTGGGGGTAATTCCAGTCTGAAAATAATTCAATTAGAGGCATGGGTTTCCTCCACCAAGGTCAGTGGTGTTTGTAGGTCTATTCACAGATGCATACTGAAAACAACATTGTACCACTGGGACTTGGAGGAGAAAAATAAGGTCCAGCCAAACCAGCCTGAATAATAGGCTGTAGAAATAAGACCATTCTTCTGAGAATAAAGTTCTAGATGACATGTAAACAAATTGTGCTCTTCACATGTGCAAATGCACTGCCTCTGCTCTGAAGTTTAACTTTTCTCTGAGTATTTGATTCAAGGTCTTAACATTCCAATGTGCTTCAAAATGGGTTGTTGGGGGAGAGATTAGTGTTAAAGTCATGGGATTTTTTTTTTTTTTCTATAAGCAGCTCAGTTGTTTGTGTTCCTCAGGAAACTTTATTTACCTTTAAAATTTTTTTTTTCTTATTTCTCTGTCTCTGCCTCTGTCTCTCCCTTCTTGCCTTTCTTCCTAACTTTGTTTATAGTATATTTTTCCTTTCCTCTGGGTAGGGTAAATTTAAGGTTGAGCATGTGGGCTAGAGAAAGCCTGTTTGGATTGGACTTTTAGCTAGCTACATGGTAGCTGTTTGACTTTGAACAGCTGGTTTACTGGCTACTAAAATCTCTGTTTTCTCACATGTGAAGTGGAGGTCAGATGTTCCTTGCCTCCAATGTTTTGAGGATTAAATGAGATTCATATATGAAATTCTTAGCACACTGCCTCTCATGTAAGAACTGAATTTGTGTATGTTATTGTGTATAAGCTCACTCCTACTGTCTATTTTGAAAATTGTATTGACCATCAGCTTTCTGGATAAACACTGCCTTTTACTCTCAGCTTTGACATAGCTAAGTATCTCACTTGATGGCTAAGGGAGGAATTCGTGTGAAGTCAGAGAGAGAGATTTTCTCAAGTGAGATGCCATGGACTTAACAACAGTTTATGGGGAATAAGATTCCACATGGTACCAGGGATAATGCTGTTTTGTGTGGGGAAAAAAACACTTGGACAACCCTTGCTAGTCTGTCGGTAGTGCCATCTTTCTCTCCTTCAAACTCTTCAAACGTTACTCAACTGGGTTTGGGATCATGAAAATGGATGTGGGAACTATCATGTATTAGAAGCCAACCATGAACTAGAAGACATGCAGGGCATTTTTGTTTTCTTTCTTTTTTTGTTTTCTAATTTTATGACATATTCATTTTCCCCAGCTCTGTGAGTTGTGTATAATCCTACTGGTTATGTATAATTAGCTTCCTTTTCTAAATGAGAAATTGCCACTTAAAGGGTTTCTTACCCAAGGTTACTGAGTTAGAAAGATATCTTAGAAATCAGAGTCTTGAGATATCTGACTGCCAAGTCTCTGCTTTCTCTACTTTAATTATTGTATTTGGTGTTGTCGCTGTTGTCATTAGTACTATTATTATCATTTTTGTAATATTTTGCCATTGTTATTGGTGGAGGTGGTGATGACTCATACTGGTACAATGTACCAGTACTATTTTTTTTTCACCATAATGTTGACAGACATTTCTTCGAGAAATTAAATGTTGCCATACCAACTGGCTCAACTGACAAGGAAAACAGACTGTCACATCAATGTAAATAGTATTTAAAAATCCATAAAGAAAACTGGGGTGGGAGAAATAGTTTTTAGTTTATCAAGTTATTATATAAAATACTTACAATAATGTCTCATCTTATAAAAGTATAAAAAGAACAAAGTATATTAGTGTAGCATTTATCCTTTCATTGGCAAAGAAATGGTCCTAACAAACTTCCAATGACATTTTGTTCTTTCATTCAATATTTTTTGAGAAATATGCATGTGCTATTCCTCTCCTGGCTCCTATCCTTGCCAACACTGTGCTTTGAAACCAAACCAACCCACCCATATCTCACTCAGTCAGCAGCCAGTACAATGGCACATTGGGGCCTGAAGGACATCCAAGTTCATACCCAAGACACATGTAACCCAGTAACTCCTAAGTCCTGTACCAGTATGAGTCATTACCACCTCCACCAATAACAATGGCAAAATATTACGAAAATGATAATAATAGTACTAATGACAACAGCGACAACACCAAATACAATACATTTATGCCCTGCCCCCAACTCTCCTAGCCCTTACTTAATTCTATAGCCCAGTAACTCCTAAGTCCTTACTTTGTCTTGTTTCTGCATTACTCACTGGTTCTCCTTGCAACCAAAGTCTACATTTGAGTTTGAATTCTATGAATTGGACATTGATGTTCCTTTTGACAGGGAAAACATCTTAGAACTTTCTGGTCATGCTTGGTGAAAAAAAATTAACCCAGTTCTGGACCCTTGAACACTACCCTTAAAATACCATGTGTAGCTGTATAATAGATGCTCAGGTTAAGCTTAGACTTGCCACTCCATGCTGCCCTCACCCCCCAAATTCCTAACAGAGAATCTGATAGCTGTCTCAGTTGAGGAACTGTTCGTGAACAGCTCAAGAGTGAGTGCAGATATTTCTAATAACGTTTTCATATCAGTTCAACCAAAATCACAGTGGGTGGTTTGTTGTGCTGAAGCACTGAGAACATTAATTGTGGGTGTGTGTGTTCTGCTTCAGACAATTTTTATTCCTCAAAAACTCTAAGAGTAAATGGACCTTTCCAAAAACATAATTTTTGTTTCTTTATTCTTTTCTACAATTGTATATCAGTTATAGGTGTTTTTCGCTGTTGTAAACATCCATTCCTCTCTCACTGTTCTTCAGTAGACAGGGTCTGAAAGAATGCTTACTTTTTATAAGTTAAAGAGGGCTCACATTTTCTTTCCATTTTCACTTACTGTCTGTTATATTTCTCAGGCTACAAAGTCTGTGTGTGATGGAATGCGGTTTGTCATACTCAACAGGTAGAAGCCAGATAAATCACAAGTACAACAGTCTGATGATTAGAAATGAAGTTGTCCTGTACCTACTTTGAAAAACTCAGTTTATGCTCCTTTTTTATGTAGAGCTATTTCAAGATGAGTTTTAGACATTGGCTCTGGCAGCTGATAATCTTAAAATAGGAGTTCTCAACTGGATGGCCAAAATCTATGGGATGACGGTAAAATGTTTTCTCATTATATCGCAGGAACAGATTTTGAGCCATTTTTATTTGAGATATCAGTGGAAAAGCTGACCCTGAAGGCTAGATAATGTGGTGATCTCTCAAGCTATAAAGTGAAATTATAAATAAATGGTGAAATTTAAAGGTGCTCAGTATCCAAAGACAAAGAAGCTCAAGGCTGTAAAGGGCTTCACAAAGAGGGTGATGAGTGATTTCAAATGGTTCAGCAAGTTCTGGGAACATGATGACTGAGAAGCGGACATTAATTTTGGTGAGAAAAGGGTCATTTGCAATCTTTGAAAAAGGAATTTCAAGGTTGTGGTAGGAACAGAAAAACAATTGCAAGTGATTGCAGAATGTTGCATACCATCTGTACTCATAGCTTTGCTGAACTCCTGGTAGGATAAGAAACACTTGTATTAGTAGGGCTACTTTGAATTCAAGGCCAGTGATATATATGGATCTATTCATAAACCTGAACAGAAAACATCCCATAAAGATGGAAGAGGCATCATGGTCAGCCACACCACCACGGCTATGCAATTAAGAATATCGTTTTGAACCTAAAAGCTTGAAAAAACATTAATAGAAATTCTTACAAATTACACATAATTTGTCACTGAGGAGAAGTTCAGCCTTTTCTCAGGGGTATTTTATTCAAGTGCTTAGTATTTCAAGGCACTTTGAATAGATATTGAAAACAATGAGCTTGAAAGAAAAGTAGGGATAGAGCAGCCTAAGTATTTCTACTGTTCAGGAAATGATGTTCCTGTCCTGTTTTCTCTGTATCTGACTTTTTCTCTTCCCATTTATCACTTTATCTCCCTCCATGTGCCTGTTAGCAGAAACACACAGTTGAGGTGTGAGGGCCCTGGAAATAGCTTTCATGGCTCTGAACACCAAATTCACTACTTCCTAGCCAGCTGACCTTGGGCAAGCTTCTAATATCTCTAAGCCTTGGTTTCTCGGCACCTGTAATATGGAATAGAAGTGTCCTTACTTCAGAGAGTAAGTTCCTAAATGAGATAATCTATGTAAAATGCATACCAGGTTGCATGATATATATTCAGCACCCAGTAATAGTCCCTTGTATTGCATCAAAATTCACAGTAAATCCACACTTGCATGACAAATATAAGTGGTCGAGTAGGAACCATGATAACAGTATGTCTTTTTGTGGTTATTAGAATTGGGTCTAATTATTTAGGAAGACAAGGCTAGACCTAGAATTTCTGAGTTACACCTATTCTTTTATTCCCTGATTCATCCAATCATTTTTTGAATATCCATTTTGTGTCTCTGTGAGAGACATTAACTCAACTTTTTGGTATAGAGTGTCAGTCAGACTTCCCAAGCCAAGCTCACTGTGAAGTTATAGTGACGCATAAATGACTTGTCCATGTCTCTGTGGTATATATATACACAATGGAATATTATGCAGCCATCAAAAGGAATGAGATCTTGCCATTTGCAACGACGTGGATGGAACTGGAGGGTGTTATGCTGAGTGAAATAAGTCAATCAGAGAAAGACATGTATCACATGACCTCACTGATATGAGGAATTCTTAATCTCAGGAAACAAACTGAGTGTTACTGGAGTGGTTGGGGGTGGGAGGGATGGGGTGGCTGGGTGATAGACATTGGGGAGGGTATGTGCTACGGTGAGCGCTGTGAATTGTGCAAGACTGTTGAATCACAGATCTGTACTTCTGAAACAAATAACACAACATATTTTAAGAAAAAAGGAAAAGAAGAAGATAACAGGAGAGGAAGAAAAGGGGAGTATGTCAGAGGGGGAGACGAACCATGAGAGATGATGGACTCTGAAAAACTGAGGGTTCTAGAGGGTAGGGGGGTGGGGGGATGGGTTAGCCTGGTGATGGGTATTGAGGAGGGCACGTTTTGCATGGTGCACTGGGTGTTATGAACAAACAATGAATCATGGAACACTGCATCAAAAACTAATGATGTAATATATGGTGATTAACATAACAATAAAAAATTAAAAAAAAATGACTTGTCCATGTCTCAGTTTCTTCTGTGAAGTAAGGGTAATAATAGCAGATTCTTCCTAAGATTAGTGTGAAGATGAAATGTTTCTTACATATGAGGTGCTTGGCAAAGGTGCCTAGTCATAGTATTTGTTAAATAAAACCTATTTATTATCACTGTTATTCTTGCTATTATTATTTTAAATGACTAAAATAAAGTGTGACAAGAGCTGGTGAATACATATGCATAAAGTATCAAGCAAATAAATAGGCATAAACAATTCAGGCTCAAACATTTGAGGGATATTTCTCAGGAAATGGTATCTTTGGACTGGGATTTTAATAATGAGAAGCAATTTTCCTGGTACAAAGGGATATTTTGGGATTAGTAATAGCAAGAGCAGAAGTATGAAGGATAGAAGAGCATGAAAGATTTGGAAGATGGAGACACACTTGATGATATGAAATAATTCTATCATTTTATTTTTTTAAAGATTTTATTTATTTATTTGACAGAGAGAGACACAGCGAGAGAGAGAGCACAAGCAGGGGGAGTGGAAGAGGGAGAAGCAAGCTTTCTGCTGAGCAGGGAGCCCGATGCGGGGCTCGATCCCAGGACCCTGGGATCATGACCTGAGCCGAAGGCAGACGCTTAATGACTGAGCCACCCAGGTGCCCCAATTCTATCATCTTATTAATCCATGATACCTAGCAGACTGTTTGACATAGAGCTGTGGGATGGATGCATGGATGGATGGAGGGGCAGATGGAGGGAAGGAAGGACAAATGGAGGGATGGAGGCAGAGATGAATGGGTGGATGAATGGATGGATGGGTGGATGGATGGATGGATGAATTTTACTCTGGCCTCAGCCTCCTTGATGGTTTTGGGGGGCAAGTCTGAGATGACTTTTTCATACCTCAGACTGGGTTAAACATCCCTTCCTAAGGCTTCCTGCACTTTTGCTCAAGAAGACCAAATATAATCGATGAGCAAACTTGATCCTACAACCCTCAAGAGGCAACTGTGTGAAGAGTGTCTTTGAATTTGTGGTAATACTATAGACCTCAAGAATCCCATAATGAATCTGGCTGTCAAATTTTAGAGGTTGCCAGCACTAATGGGAGAAGAGAACCCTACTTGCAAAGAGCCGCACCTAAGTGTGTTTTCTACCTTCTGGGAGTCAGCCAAACACTGACAATATAAAACAATGGACTCACATCCCTGTCCTTTGGTGTTGCTTCTAACCTTAAACTGCCATCTCCATTTATGAAGGCCATCAAGGCAAGAGCCCTCACTTTGATACCTTTTGGAGCATAAGCCCTTAATTGCCTTGCACGGTGGACAGTGCTAAATGCTGCAGTTGGGTGCATTTTTTCCCCCTTCTTGTTTCTTTCCCCTTTTGATTTTTTTTTAAAACTGCCTGTTGGATGTTTGGTGCCAAGTTAAAAAAAAAAATCAATAAGCCCAAACATTACAGCAGCAAGTTTAATATAGCTTACCTTCCTGGAACAGGCCTCAGGGAAAGCGAGAAGCTTCACGTTAAAACGGTGCTGAGCTCACATCTTGAAAGATGCCTGGGATGGAATCTTGCTCAGCAAGATTTTGATACCTCCAGATGCAAATGAGACAGCCCCTGCAGGACCAGGCTTGGTGTAAGAGCATATGGAGATATTATGGTGAAATGATTCTCCAGTAAGGTCCGATGGCCATCCTGGGAGTACAAAGATGGCACAGAATGCAAGAAGATCACAACATCATAGTCACTGGAGGTCTGCTGGAAGGTTAAAGGCAGAACCCATGGCTGGAGTCCTGTGGAGACCTGTCTTGCTACAGAGAACAAACTGCCACAATTTTTACCATGCCATTGTACACTTCATGAGCAACACATTGAGTTTCTGCTTTTCTTTTCCTCTTTTGAAGAAAGGGCCCAATATGTCGATCATTTTGAATAACTAAGAACAATAATGACTCCATTCATCCATTCCTTGCTTCAACAAATGTTCACTGAAGTTCAATATTGTGATCACTTTTACCACTACATGCTGGAGACTTAATGGTGAGCAAACCCAGCTCCCATGCTGTCTTCACAGTCTCCTGACCTGGTGGGGAAGACAGACAAAAATCGGGTTATTGTCCAAATCACTGTGAAATTACACCTGTGATATATGCAACAAAGAAGAAGGGTTATGGCCAACACTTGTTCAGTATTTACTCCGTCAGGCTCTTAGTAGGCATTATCTTATTTAAATCTCACAAATTCCATTTGATGTGTTCATCCCAACTGTAAGTCAATATGAAATGTAGCATTCATCCCAGCCAACTTTAGAAGAAAGGAATTTTGAACATAGAAAAAAGCTTAGATATTGCAGACATCATGGACCCTGTTGCCTCCTCATCCCTGTGCTCACAGTAGCTCCATATCTCAGCAGCAAGGCATGATTCGCTAGTTGTGGACTATGTGCAAACACCTGGGGATGCCACCTCCCACTTCTTGACTGGTCCCTGCCCCCTTGCCCCCCACGTCTAATGGAGAGTGTACCTAGAGTCCAGTGAAGGAAGCAAACAAAAATCAAGCAAAGAAACCATTACTCTGTTATTCCATCTGAGTCTCTGGGTGTCTACTGAATAGAAATTAGGTAAGTGTGAATAAAATCCTACAACCATCATGTTTAAAAAACCCACCACTTAAGCCCATAATCGGTTATTAATTTTTATTAAAAGCATATGTAGATATCTTATTTATTCTGCAACAAGATATTTACATAGTTTGAAAGGAGAAACAATTTGTAAATAGGAAGCTCCATGACTACACTGATTAGTTGGTCCAGCGCTCTGTGCAATGGGTGTTTAACAAGTCATATTATAAATCATCTTCTGAAATGTTAATTAAGTGGTAAAACATTTGCTGAAAGTTAAAAGTTACCAAGGATTTAATTATAACTTTGCGAACACCATTTCCAGTTAATTATATACCCTTCTTATATTCTTGATAAACCACAAAATGCACCCTGTTAATGATCAATTGGTATTAAATTAGCTGGAATTAGTTTTTATTAAATCTAAATTAGATTTTTATTTGCGATACAATAAAATAGTGCACCCAGCCCTTGCCACTGTGATTTGGGATATTTCTGTAGAGAGTGATTACCAGATGTCTAATTGGGCAATTAATAGATACAGTTTCCAAATTAACATAATTGGGGGACCTAAAAAGAAAACAAAATGACTATTCAGCCAGCCGACCATCTTTTTTGCATCCTGCCATTCAGTCAGGGATGTCAACCAACCCCTTATTCTTTCAGAAAATTGTGCTTCCTGGGGCTGGCTTCCCACCAAAAAGGGTCGTTGTGACCCTAAAGTGAACAGCTTTAAAGTGCTCCGATGTGGAGACAGCAACTACCAAGTCCAGCCAGACAGGCACCTCTAACAGGCACTTTTTCTTTTTTCCTAGTGTGTGCTGTACCCGTGGGCAGGTACAGCGAGCCTGCATGGGGCTTACAGAACCACGAAGATAACCAGCTAGATAATGGGGTGTTTACGCAGCTGACAGGAGTCCAAATGCACAAGCTCATTTCTTTCCAAAAACAATTTGCCAGATGAGTTTAGTTTGATGTTCCAAAGCTTTTTCATTTTACCATTTAATATACCACAGAAGGGATCAAGACTTTACCCCTCCATTTCTACTATCTACTTAAATCCCTTCATAACTGCTTTCTCAACATGTTCAGTCTGAAACATAGTCTGAAAGTGCGTCCTTTGTCATCTGTATTCTTTTAAGAGATGGTCCTACATGAGTGTAGGCTTCGTTCACATCCAAGCTGTAAAAAGGAGCATCGGCTACTTTGTTCACTCTGGGTACTCAGGCTTCACTTTGATTTCGTTTGTCTAATAGTTTTCTTAAAACTCAGGATACTGTTAGTAACAACAACACCCAAAAATTAATAAGCAAACAAAAATTGGTGAGAATTACTGAAAACAAATGGATAAGCTCCTTATAACACACACACACACACACACACACACATAAAAAAAAAAAAAAAAGAAAGAGAATTCACACTACTGAGTTACATAAAGTTTATAAAAAGGTAGTGAGGAGTACATCATGTTCCATTTGTACTCATGGCCTCATCATGACACTGCTATTCACTTCTTCCAGGGACATTGGTGAAACTGGGCAGGATGGGCTATTACAGTTCAGTGCTGTTTTTATTGCTAGTCCCTTTCTCGTAGCTGCTTCCCAATGTTATGTTGGTCCACCCCATCCCTCACTCATTAAATGGATCTGTGTTTTCAATCACTTCTCCCTTTTGGAGCTCATTCATTCATTTGGCAAACAGACATAAACTGCCCGCTTTGTCCAGCTGTGCACTTAGACATGGGCATACACAGAAGTAGACAGGTTGATCACCAACCCTATTCTCATGGGGTGCCGTCTGAGTGGGAGAAACAGACTGAAGGGATAAATATGTATAATTATAAATTACCATAAGTGCTCTACAAGGCAAGAAGAAGTGAGAGCTATATGGAAAATAACAAGGAAATCTTTAATTAGATGAATAAGAAAGGCATGTTTGAAAACAGGTGATTTAGGTTGAAAGCTGTATGGAAGAAAGTGTGCTACGGGCAGGAGGAACAAGATTCAAACGGGCCTTGAGGTGGTTATTGAAGAAACTTAAGTGAACTTGAAGACAATGTGACTGTGGAATGGTGAACAAGGGGGGAGGTGGCATGAGTTGAGAACTGGAAGGGGAGAGGAAGCGGAGAGGAAGGGGCAGACAGCAAAGGTGACTCAGGAACATGAAAGGAGCAGCTGGAGAAGTCTGAAGCCAAGCCATAGAATGACCCGATCTGCTTGGGCTTTGCAATCTTCAATCATGCTATCATGCTGATCGGTGGAGAATGCCCAGGAAGAAGGCCAGAGGTGGGAAAGCTGAAAGGAGGCTGTTGAAGTTCTCCAGGAGAGATGGTGGCCTGGAGTGAGGTTTGGACGGTGGGAGTGGGGAGAAGGGGATAATAAGAAATAACCAAAAGAATGGGCTGGATAAGGGACTGAGGCTAGAGAAAAACTCAAGAAGTCTCCTAGGATCTGGCTTGAGCAACTGAGTTTATTTGCTCACTTAACATGTATTCCTTGGGCACTTAGTATGTGCCCGATTTTGGATATTAGGAAGGTGGACCCGACAGCAAAAGTGTCATGCTCTTGTGAAGTTAACATCCCTTGAGAGGAGAGTTGATAGGCTATTGCAAAGAATTCCTTCTCTTTCCAATCATTCAAAATCTGGTTTTAGGAGTATAGGACTTTTATCAGCTACAATTCTGACACAATTTGCTTTGGCAATGATTGTGACTTGCTCTCTTCCAATACAAATTTAGTTTTCTCCAAAATGACTTTGCTTCTCTCCTGCTGGTATGTGAAGGATTTCAGAGACCTCTTTGGCACTGTCATATTACAAATGATGACTAGGTCTAGGGTCACCTCTGTGTGACTGCGGTGGCTCCATCAAATAGCCTTCTGTCACTTCCAGCCCAAGCTGCTGAAGCCACATAAAAGACTCTTCATTTGGGGCCTTGATGATCTATCATGGAAGGACTTCACAATGGATTCTACATTTTTGTTTTAAATAGTTTCTTCCTAATTATTTCAATGATATGGGCTGCCTATATAAAATCTGGAAAAAAAAAGGAAATAGAAGTATAATCACTTATGATTGCATTCAAGTTTTGTAAAGTAGTTTTATAATTCTGATGGCTTCTTTATATGCATATTTCAAGGAAGTTTTGATTCAAAAAAACTTACTTTTGAATTTAACAATAACAAAATTTGTTTTTAAGGTATTTTTCATAGATACAAATTTAATTCTTTGGATATGTAAAGTTATTTTCAGCATATCACTATCATAAGTATCATTTCCAAAAAGGTCTTTATGCATGAACTTCTTGTGTTCACTTTTATGTGTATCCTGGAAGTGGAATTAATGGGTCAAAAGGTAGGAATGTTTTAAAGGCACATGATACATATTGCGAAAATGTTCCTAAAAGGGTTGTGCTAATTAACACTCCCTAGCGAAATGCAGAAAGGAAGTTAAGCCAAACTCTTTCAAGCATCATTTTCTCTTCTCTCCTGTCTTTTAAATTTTTAATGTGTGTTAATTAGATGGGTGAAAAACTGCCTCTCATTTTTGCAATTGCCTCTTTTTTAATTTTTATTAGAGAGGTTGAAAATCCTCTCCCCACCCCACAAAGTGCCTGTTAATCATTTCTAATTCCTCTTTTGTGAATTGTTTTATGTCCTTTACTTCTCTATTGTGGGGCTTAGTTTTAGTTTTTCTTTCCTTGTTTATTTACATGAAATCTTTATATATGTGGCATCACAGAGTTCTCTTCTTTACTGGCTCTGTCCTTCCTAGCCTCACCCCTGGTGAAGAGGGGTGTGTTTAAATGTCCCAATACCTCAATTTCTATAAAAATGATCGATGTAAGCGAGATAGTTTTTTTTCAATGAATTAATCCACTAGTTAAGAAACTCCAAAAATCAGAAATTTATCCCACCAGGAACTGTAGGGAAACACATGCAGTAAGCTCTGCCATTGTTATGGATTCACTATGCCTTCCCAGGATGAGATCCAGGAGGACATTCCACTGCTTTGGAGTGCACTCTCTCCAACACCGATCATGTGAGTGAGGCGGGAAGAATAAAGAAGCTCTGGATGTTTGCAGGAGGAACAAAAACAGCGAACTGAGTTTGACAAAAGCCTGTGGAGATTAAGCGACTTTGTGATATACCTGTGATGTCTCTTGACCACAAGCATCCGGCTGCTGCTGCTTAACTGTGGCATGCATGTGCACAACGACTGACAACGACCCCTCCACTGGGGGCGCTAGAGGACTCCTAGTAGATACTGACTCTATATGGAGTATCCACAAGAGAAAAATCAGACTGTGCCTGCACACAGGAGGTAACAGAGCATGCATAATAAATATTATGTAGAGTTCCTAGAAAATCCTTGCCTATTTTCAGAACCCCACATGAATATTTTGTGCCCAAATTATAACCACCCATAAGAATCGCAGCCCCGTATCTGCCCTGGGTGACTCAGATTCTCTGAGTTCACCCACACCTCCTCTTCTGGAGTGTGTACTTTCGCTCGGCAATAAAACTTCTTATGCTATGCTTTACTCTGACTCGTCTTTGAATTCTTTCTTGCCTGAAGTCAAGAACCTGCTGATGGTTGAAGTCTCAGGCACCAAGAACTCCCCCAGTCTCCCCTATCAGGAGATCACTGATGGGGTTCAGTCCAGGACTCACATGGAACCAGAGAACTAGAAAAGGGGGGAATGTGGCCTTAGGAACTGCACCTCCCCAAAACCAATGAAAACCAATACAAATGCAAATAAACAAATACCATCAACAAAATGCATAAACTAAGAGTTATTTTCACTTTTAAACACTAAGTCATTTAATGACTATCAGCAATTAGTGTTTTTTTCCAGAAACAGGTGAAGCTAGAATATCCTTCGAACCATAGTGCCCATAGCAGCTCCTTTTTGTCCATAATCAAGCAAAGAGCAGTGACTGTTGATTGCTTTTTTCTTTCTGTCTTCAGGAATTCTGCCCTTAGCTGAGTCTAAATTATAGGTGATCTCAACTGTAAGGATTCCTCTGAATTCCTTTATCTATCTATCTATCTATCTATCTATCTATCTATCTATCTATCAACCTATTGACATATCTATTGGTTTATCTGTGATAGTTCATTTTATGTGCCAATCTGACTGGGCCATGGAGTATCCAGATATGTGGTTCAACACCATTCTGGATATGTCTGTGAGGGGTTTCTAGATGGGATTAACATTTGAATAAGTAGACTGAGTGAAGCAGATTGACCTTCCTGATGTGGATGGGCCTCATCCAATCCTTGAAAGGCCTAAATAGAACAAAAAGTCTGAGTAAGGGAGAATTCCTTCTCTTGACCCATCTTCAAGCTGGGACATTGGCCTTCTCCAGCCCTTGAATTATACTTTACATCATCAGGTCTCCTAGAATCTCAGGCCTTCAGACTCAGACACCTATTGACAGGTTATTCTGTTTTGCTGATGATCTGTTCATGAAGGTATGTGCTTTGAGTGTGAGTATGTGCCATTTTTGCAATAGGCCAAGGAGTGAACCCTGACTCTTGGGAGGGTAATTGGCTGCTGCAGTGTGGCAGGGCTGGGGTCACTGGACAGAGCCACCTAAATTTGGGTCCCAACTCCATGGTTACCCTGAGTCACATGATTCCTACTAAGCCCACCATGTAACTTAAATGTAGAGTTCTTCCTGTAAGGTTTAACAGTATTCTGTTACTGCTATAACACATTATCACAAACATGATGGCTTAAAACAACACAAATTTATTATTCTAGTGTTTTGTGGGTGGTAAGTCTGACTGGGCTAAAATCAAGGTATCAGTAAGGCAGTGTTCTTCTGGAGGCTTTAGGAAAAAGTCTCTTTCCTTAACTTTTCCAGCTTCTCAAAGTTGCTCGCATCCTTTGGCTCATGGCTCTCTTTTTTCATCTTCAAAGACAGCAATGTTACATCCCTCTGACAATTCCATAGTCACATCTCCCTCTGACCACAGCCATCCACCTGGATGACCCTGGATGAACTCTCCATCTCAAAGTCCTTAACCACATCTGCAGAGTTCCTTTTGCTATGTAAGGTAACATCTTCACAGTTTCCTGGAATTGGGATGTGGACATCTTGGGGGGTAGGAGTGTTTTGTTCTGCCTACCTGTCTTAGGTCAGGGTGCTATAACAAAATGCCAGAGACTGGTGGCTTTTAACAATGGAAATTTATTTCTCACAGTACTGGAGGTTGAAAGTCCGAGATCAGGGTGCCAGGATGCTCAAGTTCTGTTGAGGGTCCTCTTTCAGGTTGCACTTTGCTGATTTCTTCTTATACCCTCACATGATGGAGAGCAGAAAGAGGAGCAGCAAGCTCTCAAGTGGTGCTTAAAAGGACACTAATCCCATTCATGAGGGTTCTACCCTCGTGACCTCGTCCAATCATAATTACCCCTCCAAAGCCCCAGCTCCCAGTACCATCACATTGTGGGGTGTGGTTTCAATGTATGGATTTTGGAGAGACACAAACACTTGCTCCATAGCACTACCACAGGAGGTAAACTCCATTAAGAAGGGGAAAAAATGCATTCTATATTTAGGGTAGATTCTTGGTGTAAGGTCATCAACTTGTGGTCCTGAGCAAGACTTCTGATCTCCTGAGATGTTATGTACTGGAGTATTAAACATGATATAGAAGAAAACATATAGACTTGATTTAAATGCTCACAGTGAAACTCCTTTTGGTGTGGACTTAGAAGAATGGCCCCACCTCCATGATTGGCACCTCACAGAATTCTTGACACCACTGCAGTCTTCCTTGGAGTGGGATAATAAGGTTGCTGAATGCAAGGTTCCTAGTGTAGTCAGAGTCTCAAAAATATGAAGCAGTCCCCCACTCACCCCAGAGACTTTCATTCTCCTTTGGATTCCCCTGGACGGTAGGTCAGTCTGCTCCTACATTTCTGCATATTCCCTTTTGCCATCCCTAATTTCTTAGAGAAGGGATAACATTGAGGACTTTGATTACCCTAGCCCAATGACTAAAATTTGCATACTGAAATCTAGATTTATTTCTGTGCCTGCCTACCCAAAATCTCAAAATTGCCATGTCTGAAATCAAATTCATTGTTTTCCCCATACTACTTACCAAGCCTGCAGCCCTTTGGGGACCTATTGAGACTCCTATTATAGTTAATGGCACTGGCAATTACCTTTCTCTCCCATAGGTCACCTGCCTCCTTACTAGTTGTGGAATTCTTCCACTTATTCAACACCCCCCCGGTATGAGCAGCAACCCTCATCTGTTGCCTTTAGTGGCCACCTAAATGGCATCTCCATACTACCTCTCACTCCTGTCAACACATTTTCCAGAAAACAGCCGGGATTATTTTTTTCAAAATAAGTATCTGGTTGTGTCATCTCCTCTGATTAAAAAAAAATTCAATACCTCTTCACCCTGGCTGGTCATGCTTGATCTGGGCAAGCCCTGGAGTCACCTTCAGCAAACATCCCTTCACTCAATGCTTTCAGCCATGCAGAATGTCGTGTATAGTTCACCATGCTAAGATTTTGTTGTCCTTAATGAGGTTTGTGATTGTGTTCTCATGAAGGTGAGGGAATCTGTCTGCTTAGGATTAAGCGGGATTAAGCAGAATCTGTCTGCTTCTGCACATAGCACAGGTATGGCATGCAGAAGCCCTCAAATGTGTTATTATGTATTATTTGCCTAATAAATGCATGAAGTCTATAGTTTCAACTAAGGTTGCCCTATATCACCTT
>NW_027397099.1:8139510-8145455 GCF_003265705.2 Callorhinus ursinus
TATATATATATATATATATATATATATATATATATGCAATGAGTATGGTTTTCCATTACCTACTGAGAGTATCCTAACATCCCTAGACTTTATTCATAGCATTTCCTACCTGATTCCCCTCCTTTCTCCTCCACACATCCATAATTGTGGCCAATCTAATCTGGTCACTGTTGCTGGGATTTGATGCTGTAACTTTCAGTCTTACCTTTCCCTCTGCTGCCCTAGTTGCCCTTCTTCCCAGCTCTTCGTGTCCTGAGCTTACCCATAGGCTAAGCTCCCAAACCGGCTCTGCTAGTAGTCTGTTTTCATCCTCCCCAGTGGTTCATCCTCTCTCCAGCCTATAAATGCTCACATCTCTCTCCACCACTCACACAGGCAGCAGGATTGAGCTGTAACATGCACACGTCCCATTCATGCACCTCTTCCAGCCAGTTAATACATGTTCACTGAGCTTCCAGAGCTTCCATTATACAGCAGGCACTATGGATATAAGGATGGAGAAACATAATCCCTGCCCTCAAGGAGCTTACACTCTAGTGAGCAATAGATAAGCAAGAAGTAACTGAATGTAGTCTTCAAAGTACTATGATCAGCCCAATTGTCTATAAACTCTAGAAGAAATAACTCCCTCATATTTTTTTAAAGGATTTTATTTATTTATTTGACAGAGAGATCACAAGTAAGCAGACAGGCAGGCAGGCAGGCAGAGGGAGAGGGAGAAGCCAGCTACCCACCACCGAGCAGGAAGCCCGATGTGGGCCAGGACCCTGGGATCATGACCTGAGCCGAAGGCAGACGCTTTACCAACTGAGCTACCCAGGCGCCCAACTCCCTCATATTTTTGACATCCCCTTCACTTACATGTATCTTAGTGAAGAAGCATTTTGCCCTCACGGGCTTGTGGTAAAAAATGTAACTCTCTCTGTGTCTAAATGCAACAAGATATAGCAAAGACTATAGCATTTGATAAAGTCCTGCATATTAAAGGTATTTCTGCATCAGGAATAGAGCCAGACCCAGTCCCTGCAGGCCCATCCCATGTCCGTCATTAACAGCCAAATGACTACACTCTTTACTAGGAATAATGAATAGCAATGCTGATTGCAAGTATGACATATGACAGCCAAAACCATTCCGAGAGGCACCTTGAGAATACTGCCTTAATGCAGTGTTGTCTTCATCAAATACTTCTTTATCAATTTCTTATGGTTTAAAA
The DNA here is from genome assembly GCF_003265705.2 of Callorhinus ursinus. NCBI lineage: Eukaryota > Metazoa > Chordata > Mammalia > Carnivora > Otariidae > Callorhinus > Callorhinus ursinus. The sequence goes on from NW_027397099.1 coordinate 8,140,727, forward strand.
AAAATGTTTGCATAACTGCCCCTAAGGAGAGGTGTTAGCCGTGGCAGCTTTATTATGCCTTTGTCCAAATCAACCACGATGACCCAGATCCTGCTGGAATCATTTTTAGAGAAATAACCCAAAAATACGATCAACAAATTAGATCATATATATGCATTTAAAAATATTAAATAATTTTTACAAGGCAAAAATGAGAAAAATTGCAGCAAACGTGAGAGGTTAGACAGTATCCTCATTTCTTGTGTTTTCTAAATATACGCCTCCTTGGCTTAGAGTCTCCTGTTTCATCTACCTAGGCTGCTCTCTCCACACTGTTCTGTAGGCAGGCACATGGCGTCCTCAGCTCGTGCCCCCGCCATGACCACACCACTCTTCTTGAGCTCATTATAGCCTGTACTGCACTATCTTGTGAACTCAAAACCGGCAATGGTCAGGTCCCTTCTTCCTCTATGTCCCCGCAACATGCTGTAGGTGTGTGTCTAATGAAGGAAGAGTTCATTCCAATTGGTTGGAAAACTAATAATTAAGTGGTAAAAGGAGAGAAGATATCAATACTCTCCATAATAGATAACACAATTTCACAGTAAACATTGGAAATACAATATTTAAAGTTATTACTAAAAATGATGATGGAAACAAACTTATCACTACTAAATAAACATGTCTTAGAATGATAATGCCAGATGCTATAGAACTCATGGTGAAACTGGGATGGATCACCACTGCACTTAAGCACGATGATGCATATAGTTTTATTTATGCTAGGAAAGTACTTGGAGATGAATTAGTAAATCATGGCATATAAATCCAATAGAACATTCCACAACAATTAAGAATGATAGTTTTGAATACTAACATGAAACTGTTTGTGAAACTGTATATTCCATAATACACAAGAGTTGCAAAGAAGACAGAAACAGTTTGATTTTGGATATCACACTATGGGTGAATTTTTAATATGTTTTATGTTTATTAGTGTGTTGTACCACTTAAAGAGCATAAAAATTGATCATCTCTTTCATGGCTATGTTCTAAAGTTCCATATTAAAATACAACATGATCTCTAGCAATTTCATTTCTGCACGGTATTGTGACTCAACACATTTTTTTTAATTTTAAAAATATCCCTTTCACCTTCTCACATAAATACTGTATGTATGTGGTTATGAATCTGTGTGATTGTGACTAGTTTATTGTATTTACGTAAAGAAGAAAAAGTTACAGGTAGATTGCAATAAAGATGGGAGATTGAAGATATACATATATTTTCTCTCCTCAAAATCCAATTAAAATGACAATAAAGGGTTTCTTTAAAAGGCATAAATAAGAAACAGAGAATGAAAGATGGGGCAATATCCACAAAATGTTGTAAACTGGAAAGCAGGTGCTTAAGTAGTAATTGGCTTGATCGTACTGAGAAAAGTGAATCAAGCTGGTAACAGGGAAATTTTAGAAGTAACCCAATTTAGACCATAGAACCCTCATATGGATCAGGGTTAGACAGCACGTTTGAAAGTGAAGGTGAAGATAATAGTTTTAAGGAGCAGGACCACTGCTAAATGTGTGCCTGAGAAACAGCCGGATTTTCAGATTGCTTCCCCCACCCCACCCTGCTGGGCAACTTTCTCTCCCCTGTACCAGCATAAGACTAGAGTTTTATTCTCTATTGAATATAAAGCAGAGGTTCTGCTTTGCAAAATAAGAAATCTTATAAAATGAATGTGTATATTTGCCTTTTTTCCCAATGCAAATTTTTTTATTTAAATTCAATTAGCTACCATATAGTGCCTCATTAGTTTCAGATGTAGTGTTCAATAATTCATCAGTTGCCTATAATACCCAGTGCTCATCACATCATGTGCCCTCCTTAATGCCCATCACCCAACTACCCCATCCCCTCACCCACCTCCCTTCCAGCAACCCTCAGTTTATTTCCTATAGTTAAGAGACTCTCATGGTTTTTCTCCATGAGAGATTTTGGACTCTCGGAAATGGAAATGACTTTCCATTCAGTTTTCCCTCCCTTCCTCTATGATCCTCTGTGCTGTTTCTTATATTCCACATATGAGTGAAACTATATGATAACTGTCTTTCTCTGGTTGACTTATTTCACTCAGCATTATACCCCCCAGTTCCATCCACAGCGATGTAAATGGTAGGTATTCAACCTTTCTGATGGCTGAGTAATATTCCATGGTATATATGAACCACATTTTCTTTATATATTTGCCTTTTAGAGCCACCAAACAGTGCCTGGGGTGAAAGACTGAAAGGTGAGTTGGAGCCAGAAGGCAGGAAAACCAGTTAGCCAACTTGTATAAACTGGGTATGAGGTCCTTTGGATAGGGAAGCGTTGGGGAGATATTTTTCGGGGAATAGAAATCACAGGCCTTAGTAAGTGATTGGTTGAAGGGGTGGGGCAGAGAGGAATAAGTCAAGGACAATTCCCAGAGCACTGGGTGGCTTCTATATGGTCTCTCCCTTTCTCTCTTTCCTTCCCCCTAATTATTTTAATTGTCTCAATATTTTTATGATAAATCCTGGTAGCTCAAAACTTTGGAAAGGAAGTGGAAAAAGCCTGCCTCAGCAATCATTTCCCCAACCTTCTTCTACTCCAAACTCCATAGCAGGAGTGAGTTTTAAGGAAACTAGGGAGAGAGTAGACTACCATTTTGTGTGAGGTGCTTTTAAACCAGCTGGTAGCAACTTAGGATTTCATTTATTGAACATGTAAATGCAAAGTGATTGCTTTTTCTGTGCAAATTAACCATTTCTACCATGTGCTATCTGAAGCAATGATTCCATTTGTCTTTGCTATATAAGTCATTTGGAGAATAACAACTCACCCTAGCATCAAACCCGTCCTCAGTATAATTCTCCATCCAAGTTGTTGATAATTCTTGGATAATATTGTTGGAGAGCAGGGCACAGGGAGAGAGAAAGATCAAGTGAATTCTTGCTTCACCTAATCTGGGCAGCACTTCTTTTAAGTGGCATTTACTGGTATTTGACAGTAGAATGAAGCACATTTTAATGACACGTAACCTTTTAAAAAACACCATTGCTTATGTTTTTTTATGTCTTTCTTGTAATTGTAGAAGGAATCAAGAAATGAAGAGATTGACCTTAACAATGGTTGAGTATGGCACCTAGACTCAGTTTATCCATTACAAAGACAACAAGTCTCATTACTGTGGCCAGTTCCTGTAAGCCACATGCAATTGAGCCTTAAAAAAAAAATCCCTTTTCATTATGGTCAGGGAACAACTGCAGAATATCTGCATGGCTAATGCTGCCACATATTTTTTTAGGAGAACAGCTGGTAGCTCGATGGCTTTTTTCCCTTAAAACAAAAAAAGTGCCACTTGCTTTAAAGTTTTAGCAGAAAGCTGCTGCTTCATCGAGTCATGTCACATATTTTATGGTGCTAAACTTTGCCGTAGGAGTTGAGAAACAAAAATGAAAGAAAATTGATGCACTATATGAATTGGTGGCAGTGAACAGAAAGTAATGGGTGGGCATAAAATGCAGCATCCACTGAGAGTGAAGGGTGCACAGTCCCCATTGACATTCGGAACTTGAACATTAGAACCATTTCAGATGCCTGGAGGAACAATAACGCTCAGCACAGGGTTTATCGGTGGGGTATGATGTGATCATGGGTTTCTGGTGCAATTTCAGGGGAATGGAGTGTGGAAGAGAATGAACTCAGATGAAAAGGCTTTGACTCTGAAAGAAGATCAGAAATGATGTGACAGATTCCTTAGAAATGAGAAACAAAAGTCACTATGATACTTTCCACATGGTCACAGGCATGAATGCACAATATGCACCTGTCTTTAATACATAAGAAGAGAAATAACTCTGTCCCATGATTTTAAAAGGGAGACAATACATCTGAGTAATTAATAAAAAAGTATTAATATAATTTATATATAAAGTGTTTATAAATAATTGAGAAAGAACGTCCTATGATACATAAAGAAATGACAGAAATACTGAACATTACACAAGAAGAAATCCACCTAGTGGGGGGGCGGAGCAAGATGGCGGAGGAGTAGGAGACCTAGATTTCGTCTGGTCTCAGGAATTCAGCTGAATAGGGATCAAACCATTCTGAACCCCTACGAACTCAACAGGAGATCGAACAGGAGAGTAGCAACAACTCTCTGAACAGAGAAGCGACCACTTACTGGAAGGTCTTTTCTGATTTATATACAGTATATTTGCTGGGGACGTTGTAAACCTGTTAGCATTTTGTTCTCTCATTCATCTATTCTCCTCTGGACAAAATGACAAGACGAAAGAAATCACCTCAGCAAAAAGAACAAGAGGTAGTACCGTCAGCCAGGGACCTACTCAATACGGACATTAGTACGATGTCGGACCTAGAGTTCAGAATCATGACTTTAAAGATACTAGCTGGGCTTGAAAAAAGCGTGGAAGTTATTAGAGAAACCCTTTCTGGAGAAATAAAAGAACTAAAATCTAACCAAATCGAAATCAAAAAGGCTATTGATGAGGTGCAATCCAAAATGGGGGCACTAAATGCTAGGATAAATGAGGCAGAAGAGAGAATCAGCGATATAGAAGACCAAATGATGGAAAATAAAGAGGCTGAGAAAAAGAGAGAGAAACAACTACAGGATCACGAGGGCAGAATTCGAGAGATAAGTGATACGATAAGACGAAACAACATTAGAATAATTGGGATCCCAGAAGAAGAAGA
>NW_027397099.1:8148455-8156574 GCF_003265705.2 Callorhinus ursinus
AGAGATGATGGACTCTGAAAAACAAACTGAGGGTTCTAGAGGGGAGGGGGGGAGGGGGAGGGGTTAGCCTGGTGATGGGTATTGAGGAGGGCACGTTCTGCATGGAGCACTGGGTGTTATGAACAAACAATTAATCATGGAACACTGCACCAAAAACTAATGATGTAATATATGGTGATTAACATAACAATAAAAAATTAAAGTTCTCTTGTAAAAAAAAAAAAAAGAAATCCACCTAGTGAATAAACATTTAAAAGGTTTAGCCTGAGTAATAAACAAAGAGTGGTAAGTAGAACAACTATGAGGTATCATTTTGTATCCTTTATTTTGATAGAAAATGCTAACACAAAAGGTGCATGGGAATGGTCCTGCTTTTATATAGCTGATGGCAATAAATTTTTATAAATCTCTTTCTTGGAAGGAATTTGCCAAGAGCTATAAATACATTCCTATGTGGTAATCAACACCGGGGATCTTTCCTGGGTTTTATGATCCAAAATGCAGGAGAAGGTGTATGAATGGAAATTGCTAATTTGTGTGTGTGTGTGTGTGTGTGCGTGTGCGTGTGTGTGTGTGTGTGTGTGTGTATTTAAAGTTGGAGGCAGCCTTAATATCCAACACAAAACAGGTTAGATAAATGGTGACATATCCATTGCCGAGATGAATTACTGAACATTCTAATGATGACAACTTTGTAGCAACATGAAAAGTATTTATAATATCCAATTAGGTGGAAAATAAATAAGAAGAATATTTAATAGGAACTATACAGCTAATATTTATATAGTATTCTTTATTGCCAGCCACTTTATTAAGCACTTTGTGTTGACTATCCTATTGAATCTTCATAACAGCCCCATGAGGTCAACATCCCATTTACGGACGAGGGAACTTTGACTTAGAGGGCTTAAGTTACTTGCCTAAGGTGACAGAGGGAGGAGTAGACTGAGGTACTCTAGTCTTAGCTCTGGAGTTCTTAACCAATACTCCACATCACCCTTTCTGTGAGAAAAGAAGAAAGAACTGGACAAGAACATGAAGAAATTAAAATAAGTATATTCAACTGGTGGGATTGTCACCCAAATTTCTTAGATATTAGATTTTCATTCTGGCAATACAAATCATTCTTTAAAATCCATATTTCTGATGAAAAGCAGATGGAATCAAATTACTTCACCAAATGGATGTAATGAAGGGAAATGGCATCTTGGTCTCATTCATTCTTCCCCAAGTGCTGGGGAAAAAGAAGCTCTAGGCATCAGCCTCAACTGTGTGTTATAGTGGAGAAGGGTGTGCCAGCTGACTACCCTACTGCCGGGACCTCAATCTCAGCACTGTGACATTTTGAACTGGAAATTTCTTTGTTGTGGGGGTGTCCCGTCCTGTGATTTGTAGGATGCCTAGCAGCAGGCCAGCTTCTATCCATTAAATATCAGTAGCACACGCCCTCCAATTTGTGACAACCAAAAATGTTTCCAGACATTGTCAAATGTCTCCTTGGGGGCAAAACCATCTTTGATTGAGAAGCACTGCCCTAGGTATTCATTTCCTTTCATTTCATCTCCACGGTCTCCACATGGCCTTTTGATATTAATATGGTTATCGAGGGTGGTTTTCCTACTGGAAAGAGGACCTCCAACCAGCTAACACAAGGATCACCCTTAGGACAAGGATATTTCTATTTCTCAAAGAATGCTGACCACTGACATTTATGTGCATCAGTTAGCCTATTGAAAATTTCTCACTTTTAAGTTCATTCTCCAAGGACAGCAGGGGACACGCCCCAGCACTTAGAGCCTGACATCTAGTAGACGATGTTTTCACGTTTACTAGGTGGGAGTAATCTTGCCTCTTTGAACCTCAATTTTATGATCTTGAAATGGGGATAATAATAATAATAGCTAGTTTGAAGAATTGTAAGATTGGAAAAGAAAGCATACAAAATCATAAACAATTTTAGGGTAATCCCAATGAGTTTACAAGGTACAGTGGGAGGGATACTGAGACAAACATAAAGGCAGTTCTGGGTAAGAGGGTCTGAGGATTTCTCTGCTCCATATTAAGTTTTTCCCAGCAGATGTTTCCTCAGATAGCTCCTAGTACTTCTCTCAGCATTACATTCATCAAGGTTTAAGTGATTTTCCATCAAGACTCTAGGTTATGAGGGCAAAGACTAGGTCATTGCAATAGATATCTCTAGTATCTGGCACAATGTCTGGCTTACATTAGGCATTCAAAAGGCAATTTTTAAAATAATCAAGTGAATAAATAACTGTTGAATGTACAGAGTGTGATGAAAAGAGAAAAGAGGAGGGAATAATTAATTCTGCCTAAATCAGGGGCAGAAATGCAGGCAAGAAAATTTGGCTACATTTGTGTTGGGTCTTGAAAGATGAGCAGAGTTTCTCCAGGCAGAACTAAATATAAAGGATGTTCTAGGCAACAGACAGTACATGAAATGGCCTGGCTGTGAAAAGTCTGTGTCCCGTCTTAAATGGTTTGGAATTCAACCTGAAAACCACAGAGGAGCTCACTGAGAGGTTTAAATGTAGAACTGTCACTCTCAAATTCATAAATGTTACCATGCATTCTCTGATGATATTTTTATAAAGCTTTTTTAAATATAGAAAAGATTAAGCATATATAAGAGTAGGAGGAACAATATAATGAACCTCCATGTATCCATCACTTAGTTTCAAAATATATTAGCTCATAGCAATCTTTACTTCATTTATATCCCTACCAACCTTCCCTGCCTGGCTAATTCTGAAGCAAGTTCCAGACAACAATTTATTTCATATGTAAATATCTCATTATGTATCTCTAAAATAAAAGAACTATGACTTCAGCACAACTATAATATCATTAAACTCCTCTCCCCTCCTTCTCTCTCTCTCTGCCATTCCCTAACCTATTTCTTCTTCCATTTTTGCCTCTTTCTCCAATTCTCCAATTTATTTGTTGAAGAAACCAAATCCTTTGTCTTACAGAATTTCCCACATTCTAGATTTTCTTGATTCTATCTCCATGATGTCATTGAACATGTTACTCTGTTTCTTCCGTTGTCTCTAAGTTGGAAGTTCGATCCAGAGGCTTGAGTAGATTCAGGCGTGATTTTGTTTTTTCAAGACAACTTCACAGGTAGTGTGTAATCCATTGGGAGGTTCTTAATGTCTGATTGTCTCTCTTTCTGTGATAGTAACAACCCACTGATGATCATTTCTTGGATGTATTATTTCATTAGGGGTAAAAATTGCTAGCACTGCATCATTCCATATTCACCTATTAGTGGAAATATTCTACAAAGAGAAATTATTCCTTATAGACTCCTTCATTACCCTGAGATACACAGTTTATATAGGAAAGGCTTTATTCCTTTCCTTTATTTACCAGTACTCAGAATAAGTCAACTGGTTCCCTAACACCATCCAAAAGTAATCAAAGTGTAGTGTGTCTTGAATATAATTATGGCCTCATGGATGAGTATTTGATGTATTTCATTCCATTGCTATTATTATCCTTATTATCTTATTGCCTTTTACCAGTGAACTCAATTTGACTCCTGAGTTCTTTTGCCATGACAGATTGACTAGAAGCCTTTGAGAGTGCCCTTGTTCTGTGGTGTGATAAGATGATTCAGACTTCATCTTGTACCAAGAACCTTCTTGGTTTTTTGTGTTTTTTTTTTTTTAATGGAAAATAGTACTTAGAGACCATACTCTATATACCTAAAGTCCTCATTGCTATTGAGTTGACCATTGTTTCTACTTCTTTGAAAATAACAGAACTAAGATACACATTGCTTTACAGGTGAAATACACTATGGATTTTAACTTAGGACTACAAAGTTTTGGGTTTTTTTTTAAAGATTTTATTTATTTATTTGAAGGAGAGAGAGAGAGAGAGAGAGAGCAAGAGTCGGGGGGGCAGAGGGAGAGGGATAAGCAGACTCCCCAGTGAGCAGGGAGCCAGACTTGGGGCTCTATACCAGGACCCTGGGATCATGAGCTGAAGGCAGCTCATAACATACTGAGCCACCCAGGCATCCCCAAAGTTTCTACTTTATTTCTTTAATAGTGTATCTTTATCTCCTTACTCTTATGTTGAAACTCCTGGTTCCCACTATCACTATACACTTAATTTTCCCACTATATGCAACAGTCTCAAAATAATGATAGCAACATTACCACAAAATAAGATTACCAAAAAGAATTGAAGATTTTTTGGAATTAACTTTGTATATCTTATTAGAGATGTACAGTTAAACCACTATGTTTTAAAGTTATTGAAATCATTCCTGTCTCTGCTAACATCAACAACTTAATACACCATTAATTTGTTTTACTTTTCATATCACTTTTAGAAAGTCCTTTCTAAGAGTTAATTTTGTTTCATAATTATTAAGATAGGGATATGTTTCCCGAGTCAAGCCTATACAGTAAGTCATGTTCAATCCAGAATTTAGATTTATCGCTGTCTCTTCTCCCCTTTTTCTCCCCTTCTGCAGCTTTTACAAAAAAAAAAAAATCTAATTATGTGTGTATTTGTGTATTTGTATCTCTTCCTTTTTTTATACACTACGGACCTTTTTGTCACTTTCCTTTTTCACTTCAAAGTACATTTTATATATCATATATTTCTCATACTGGCATTACACCTGCATTATATGGATCTATGTTAGTGTTCAAAGTCCAATCTTTATGGCAATTTCCCCCCATCCTTTGCTATTATAAATAGTGCTGCAAGAATTGGTCTTTTGCCTATTTCTTTTATATTTTTGTCTGTGTATCTTTGAGCTGAGTTGCCGGGTCAAAGTTAAATGGCTAAGTAATTCGGCTAGCTATTGTCAAGTTCTCCTGCATACCAGTTACATATTGTTGCATTTCCTCCAACAATGCAGAAGAATTGCCTATTTCTCCATAGAGCTGCCAATAGACAGTGTTATCACTTGGATCTTTGCCAGCCTGATAGGTGAGAAAAAGTATTTCACTGTGCTTTTAATTTGCATTTCTGTGTTCAAGGTTAAGCATCTTTTCATGTATTTATGGGATTTTGCATTTCTTTTTTTTGTGTGTGTGAACTGCCTAATTATATTTCTTGCCCATATTACTATAGAATTATTTTTATTCTCTATTTTTAGAAGATTATTTCTCTATAAGGGATATTAATCCCACTTGTGTGATTTCAGGAGCAAAAATTTTTTTCTAATTTGTCATTTGATCTGTGACTATCTTTTAAAATGGAAATCCATACATGCGTTTGCAATTTCTAAGCCAGGTTTGTATTATAGATTTCATACTGATGTGGTATTGAAAGGCTACATAAAGTAGTCTTCTTAAATCCTTGAAAAATAAGTATTCCCCAAAGAGGTTATTGCATCACATGGAGCCAGATAAATTATTTAAAACATTATTTGAGTTTTCTACCACTTGTAAGGTATTTCTAAGACAGAGAGCATAGAAAAAGCAGAATTTCATGATTCCCCAACCACAATTTTGTATGGATACCATCAAAAATGTGATTTACAATCTATGTTATTTTCATGTCTTTTAAATCATTAACATTTAAAACATCTGGAAAACGACTTTCGGTAATTAACCTTTTAAAAATGAATAGTCTATTTACCCATGTGTTTCAAAGGTCTTGGCACATCACAATACTTCAAAAATGTTTAAAGATAGAGCGTAAAAGGGAAAAAATAAAGAGGAAAAGAAGAAACAATAAATAAATGGAGAGTGAACAGGAACCAGAGAGTCAGGCCCATTTTTTTCATGAAACATGACATTTTCCACCAAGATGCCTGTAGCAAAGAAGAACTCTCTAAATCCTTTCCCTAAGAAAACAGCATCACACACAAAGTCCATAGTGAAGATATCCCTAATAAGATACTATATCAAAATAAATATTTATGCTGGTGGTGTCCACAAGTGCAGTACATAGGGAGCAATCACTGCTTTTTAAATTGGAGTGGATATGGATTTGAGATTGGACACAGCCATCTGTTCTTGAGAAAGTCTCCCTTTGTCTGTCAAGGACTCTGGCAGTGGATTAATTATGAGAAGGACGTTGAGGAGCCTGGGAAGGTGAAAGGGAGGACAACCAATAATTCATCGAAGCTTTGCTCATGTGAGTTATAGAAGAATGTTATGCAGGTTGAACAGTTTTAAGTGGACAGAAAGAGCTGAATTTTAAAGAGCATTAAATCTGAAAGAGACAGACTTAACAAATTCCACATAAAGTAGAAATCTATATAGATAAGACATATATAGGAATATACCTTAGTATGTAAATAAATACATAGATGCAGTGAATTCCTCTTTAAAAAATCTAGCAGAAAGTTTTAATATTAGAGCTCAGAGGATAGAGAAAGGAATAAATAATATTTATTGGGTAATACCATATGCAAAATATTTTACAAGCTTGATCTTATTTCATGCCTTCCAAAGATCCAATGAGGGTTAGTCCATTTTATAGCTGAAGAAACAAAGGCTCCAAGCAGTTAAATAATTTTCCAAAGTTTACCTACAAGAAGTTAGGAAGCTAGAACCTAAAGCTGAGTCTTCAGCTTTTCATTATTTTTTTCCACTATACCTGCTGACTTTAAAATATATTGATGGTTTCCCACACTACTGCAATGGATTTGTGACTCAAATCCATTAGTTCTCAACAAAGAGCCACAAGACACTAAGAATCCAGACCAAGTTCTATTTTTCATTAAATGGAGTTATGAGAATAAACAAGAAATATTGCTAACGTAAAATACAATGCACTCTTCTGCTCAGGAATGAGTTAGAAATCCAAGGAAAAACCAAACCAAGCCACAACCAATAACTAGATATTTTTTTTGGCCAAAGCAACGATAGAAGGATTACTTAGTATTGATGCTCTTATTCATGGCGTTGAGGCAGAGCCTAGAGAAGTCTTGGATCTTTTATTGGAATAGTACATAATTATCCTGTAAGAGACAGATCTCTTTTGTTTGTAAGAAAAACTACTTGGGTTACCTTGTCATTGACTCTGTAAGGATCTTGGAAGTATAATCTTAATATAATTGTGAAATGAAGATGTAATTTGGGGATACTCCATTATGTTGTAAAGTTTCCCTCTACATTACTCAAAGTATTTTGTGAATAGTTACTAAGTTATTTAATAATTGACAGAAATCCTGTCTCCATCTGTTCTCCAACAAATTACCCTATCCAATATTTTAAAAATCTTTGGACATAGATTAAACTAATAAAAATATTTTGAACAGAAAAACTGAGTACTCCACACATGTTTTTAGATCTTTTCAAAGACTAGATCTGAGGTACAATTTTTGAGGGGATAAAAATACATCATAAGTCTAATTCTGGACTGCAAGGTTTTTACTTGACCTCTTCAGTCTTGTGTCTTCAAGTTTTTTCTTTCACAATGAAAATCCTGCTTGCTGACATAACTAACATTCCTCATTTATTTTTCCATAATACTTAACAGTGTGCACGAGAACCTCAACTCCATCTTTATATTACCTGATTTCTCAAAAACAGTAGCACAGTTCTGATCCTCAAAAGTAAGAGAATCCTACCCAGGTGTTTGTGGATAGTGTTTAGAATTTGGACTCAGGGGGCCCATGTGGGGTTCCAGGCTCTCTACCACTTGCTCACTGGCTGAAGTCACTTAACCTCTGTGAACATCAGTGTTGTTACTTTCAGAATGATACCAGCCACACGCGTTTGTGTGGATTAAACAGTATCTTTCAAGTAAAAGCTGTTAGAGTGGATGTTAAGTTAGTGTAGATGCTGTTGGTGAAAAGATGCATTTGTGTAGAAGTCTTTCTACAAACTCTATTTCTTTAAAAATGAATGACTCAACCCTAAGCTTTACATAGGTAACTTGGTTCAAAGCTTCATGAGGGTGGACACTGTTTCTTTTTTTTAAATTTTTTTATTGTTATGTTAATCACCATATATTACATCATTAGTTTTTGGTGCAGTGTTCTATGATTCATTGTTTGTTCATAACACCCAGTGCTCCATGCAGAATGTGCCCTCCTCAATACCCATCACCAGGCTAACCCCTCCCCCTCCCCTCCTCCCCTCTAGAACCCTCAGTTTGTTTTTCAGAGTCCATCATCTCT